>NC_047020.1:34338492-34558066 GCF_902652985.1 Pecten maximus
AACCACTCGGCCACCGCGGCCCCTAAGATGTTGAGAGCTATGTTGAAACTCTTGATCAGGGAACAGAGCCAGAAGCCTTCTTCACAGGGACGGCACTCAACTTAAGGCCAAAACTGTGAGAGTTTCATAGGACGGCACTCAACTTAAGGCCAAAACTGTGAGAGTTTCATAGGACGGCACTCAACTTAAGGCCAAAACTGTGAGAGTTTCATAAAGAAGGAAGAAACTCACCAAAAAGAAAAATAAATTGCAGCCATTTAATTACTAAGGTACAGATTATTTGTTTAAGATATCTGAAAGATATCTTTTTCGCTTTAATTGTGGTGCTTCTTGTACAATTTCATACTACTGAAGAATTCCTAATTAGAAAATGAAATTAATATGTAAATCAATACATATTTAAGAGATTACGTGTCAACACTATTCAATGACATTCATGTTTGACTTTTTATCTGCATACACACCAAATTATTATGGAAAATAGAAACCATCAGTTATTGACCAAATAAATTCAACTGATAAATTCATCAATTGATCAGGAAGTGTGTACGTTTCCAATCACTAAATTAGTGCAAAAATCTGCTCCATGATCATGGATGATGTAAACAAATTTACATTGGATTTTCCTGTCTGTAGGGGTTGAATACTCATCTACTATTAAACTATAACCCAGAGGAAACAGATAATTGAAGTGGATTTTATATTCAGAAAGAAGTACTTAAACGTGAAACGGAGAGGAAACAAAAAAAAACAAAAAAAAGTTTTCTTAATTTATCTGTAACAGCAGATTTATTTGTTACACTAACTGCATTTAGAGCTTAAAGTTCTGCAGTTTATGACCAAAATTAATTTGACAGAAAAACAGCCTTACCACTGATAACGGAGAAACTTCAAAAGATAGAGAGGAAATTAGATTTGAATATTATTGATTTTCGTCATTACGAGTGACTTTGCTATCTCTAGGCTTGTAAAAGGGCATCGTGTATCCAGATGACATGCAAATAGTATTTTGAAGGAGTGCACAACATGACAACCCTAATATTCTGCAATTTAGTGAAGCATTAATAATGCTTGCTGTGATGGGAATGCTAAACCAATACCTCAGGGTTTATCAGCATTCCACCAGGGCTCCACAGCTATGATTAGCATGTCTAGCATGTATAAAATACGAAAAGACAAGTAGACCATCATCAAAGACCTTTTAACATACGATTGTCAGACCATACATGACAACATACCAGCAAGTATCCAAGAAGTGTGATGAATTAGGTCACACATGCTGAAAATTCCAAAGATACTTTTGCATTTTGAAGTTTCATACTTTTATCTCTCTTAACTTTGATAAAAATGTGACAAAATACCCTACCGAAAAAAGTCTTACCAAAGAATGTGACTACAATTTTTTCCTGTTTTGATAAAGCTTTGTAAGTCTGTGACCTTGAACTTTGGTGACCTTGCAAGTTGCCATTTCTATGATTTTATAACCTTGAATCTTTAAACATCTCGACTTTACAGTTATAACCTGACCTTTGACCCCAGGAACATGTAAAGAGTTGATCTGTTTCTTTCTGGTAATTAATCTTCAAGCCTGTATACCAGAAGCATCCAATTCTGAACAGAAATGTATGTTTCAATGATCGGTAATTTAAGTACATTAGCTGGAGATGCAGGCATGAGAAAACATGTACATGTCCTGTAGCTTCCTATTGATCTACGCATTCCAAGGCCTACTTATGCAGTGTTTCAGTTAATTTGGCAATGACCCGGAGGAGCCTTCAACATCGAATGTAAATGAATGAAATCCATCCAATAAATGATTTAGCAGTGTTATGTCAATAGCCAGCCCTGAAATAGACCACCAAACTAATACAACACCCTCATTAACTCGACAGGCATTATTTTCCTCAGACATACAAAAACTGCATCGTTCAGTCGAATTTTTTCTATTATACTTCACCATTTGTCTACATGAGAAAAGAATAAAGCGCAGAGCTTCTCGGCCATATTGGTAAATTAATCATGTTGCCAAGTTTTGTTTCAGGGGCATCATTACCAAGAAATGGTCTTAATTTCTAATGAAAAAAAAACCCAAAAAACCAAAGCAATTCTGCAGATTTGATTCTTTGTGCGAAAATATATCAATAATTCAAAATCACCTCAATAAAGCACTTTCTTTGTTATAGCGACACCCACAACCAAAATCTGTAGACTTGTGTATTAATGAATACTGTCATTATCTAGCCAGAGGTAAGAAAAGTATTTCCTTTTACCAATCAATAATATATATATTATATATATAGCATATGACATATTTTCACAGAATATTACAATTTCAGGTAAATAATTAGTGGGGGGAAAAAATCCATTTTTAAAGCATGTTTTTCAAATATTATCACACAAGGCCTTTACATCTGATTACATTTACAACTATAAAAGATTGTCTTCAAACATGAAACTGTTTTTATTTGTTCGCCATCACCAATTGAAGATCTGAGCTAATCAGGGTTCAGCACATCAAAGGCCCTGGCATTAGCTGTAGGATCAATACTGCTGTATGTCTACTGAAGCCATTGTCTAGCGACATTTCAGACATGTTTCTGGGTTTATAGAGGAGTCCTCAGACAATGTACTATCAATTAAAGACTGCCTGGAGGAGAGAGTATCGCCCATCCAATCACTTACCCAATATGGATGACCAACTCACACCTATTACAGAACATTTTGTCTGCATAGTTGATGTACTTAAAATTTAACATCCGATTTTATTCAGGGTAAAACTTATCTTGATTACATCCGTCAACATACTTACTTTTTTTTCTTGACTGACCCCCGTAATATGATAAAGGCATGCTAATCAATCTTTGAACATATATCAGATCGTAAATCTGAAGTTTTAAGCTTTTGATGTCCATCAGTGATGAAGGTACAAGCATGCAGATTCCCCATTAAGCTTTGTTACCCTTACAACTGTATAAAAACTACACAGGTGGGCAGCTTTTCATGGTAGTTGGAAAACCTTTGAAATGTTTCAAACCAATGCATAAGATAGGGAGCATGCAATGCACGTGCAGCAACTGAAAACTCGGGTGTGTTTACTTATACATATCATTTGTTACAACGAAACAGCAAGTTGATATCAGGTACGCAAATGTGATTAGATTTCAGTGTTCAGGAAAAGACCGCTACAAAACTGAAGCTTGTAAATATATATTTAATACAAACGAATTAAAACTAGAAATTTTCACAAATGACGGCCTCAAAATAGTTCTTTGATGAAATATATTTAATACAAACGAATTAAAACTAGAAATTTTCACAAATGACGGCCTCAAAATAGTTCTTTGATGAATATAATTGAACTTCATACAGAAATATTGTATGACTGATTTTCTTCTTTCAAAGTAGCCCTCAATGTATCATCCCAAATTTATCCCTGCATGTTAAAAACTGACACAGAAGACAGGATTGCAAGAGTCAGCGCAGATATGCAAATGTGTACCACCATCTATTAGGTCTCTCCTGTCTGTCAGTTATAAACCAATGACTCCAAAACAGATTATACTGCAGAAAATCCAGAAACAAACAAACAAAATCACTTTACAAGCTGATGTAAATATTCATCAGAAAATGTTTCAAACAATGTTGGCATTTTTTTTTTAAATTAATCATCAAAAAGAAACTTCAATTTGTAAAAAGTCTGGTACTTGTGATTGATTTATTACTTAGTGCATCAATTGTCCTTGAGAAAACACCACAGAAATGCCTGAATTGTCCTGTGAATACCTCAGTGTCCCAGTTATGAGGAAGCTAGTTCCCTGTATTAATATTCATCAAAGAGATACGACCAAGATTATGGAGGCTCAGTTTTATTGGGTGATCACGAGAAACAGAATTACCATAGTAATTTCCCCTAGGACCTTACAACTGAAAATTCCAAATTTGTCATGTGATAATCAGTATGTAATTTTCCCGTCACAAAACTGGTGGATAGTCACACATCTGTGGTTTTCATCAAAGGAACAGGAGAGCAAGCATAGAATTTTTAAAAATAAAATCAAACTGCTAAATGAAATCAGGATTTGCACAAATGATTTGACTTAAGAATCTTCTTCTTTTTTTTTTTAAATATTACATGTGTTTGTTAAGAACACATGTTGCAATTCCTGCAAGGCCCAGATAGACATGTAATTCTTTAAAGAGAATTCAATAAGATTTTTTTCTACAGTACCACATATTCTTTTATTTCTCCTCAATCCTGTTTAGGATCATGTGGAATAATAAATTTATAAACCTTAATGTAACCATCCAAATAACAATTATATTATGATGAGTAAGAATCCATCATTACATTTCATAATTTACTAGATTGCTTGTTTGTGAACAAAAATATGTCTCTCCTGTCAAACCGGTTATGATTCAATCAAGGTTACACAAGCGTTTATGAATTGATCTAGCTAGATCTTTATAAAATTTCCACAAATTAAATATCATGTTTGTTTATGGTAGAATAAGGTGTACGATTTCCATAAGAACACAAGTAGATACTTTTGTACAATTCTTCACAAAAAGCATCTTCTAAAATCGAAACTTGTGTGGAATATCCCTATGGGACAGAAATCATTCAATCTCCTCTAAATATTTCACAACAAATGACGGATTGTGATAAAGTGTGATTATCGAAGACAGGGTTTTACCATTTAAAAAAAAAATTTGATAGACTTTCCCACATTCAATATTTGATGCCTACGTCAGGATCCTACATATGACGTCGGTGATCACATATCTATGCGTTTAATCAAGGTCTCCTATGTCAGATATACACATGGTCTGGTAGATGTGACGTATCAATGTGAGCCGCAATATATATTGATCTTTATAAGAAGTCTTATCTCCATCCCAATATAGCCCACTCATTCACATCTATAATCATCCAGTCTGCAGTCCTTCCTAATTGTCACAAATAGGCATCCAGGGTTCATTGTTTGTACAATGTATTTGTCCTCATCATATTAATTAGCTGGTAAACAGTTATTTATATTTGCCCATGATTGCATTTTATTGGGGTTTTTTCCCCCTTGGTCATATTCTATACTTGAGAAAACTGAAGAACACTCATTATGTATATATTTCACAATGTAGGAAAATACGAAGTTTTTCATTGAAAGCATTGCATGATTAATATTACTTTGGCATTAGCAACTGAATATTTCCAATTGGAAAAATCAATTAATAATCTGTTTTCAGTGAAAAAATGCCTAAAAACATTTTAAAGGTTTATAAATAACCATCTATCATTTAAAACAATGATTGTCACATCTGCTTAACCGAAGCTGTTACAGGTTTAATAATCTGATGGCTGTAACAGAAGAGGTGGTCTTTGTTTGTCTAACAGAAGAGGTGTACTTCGTTTGTCAAACAGAAGAGGTGGGCTTCGCTTGTTTAACGGAATGAGAAGATGTGATAAGCTCTATAGTTACAGTCAGATACATATATGTTTATCGTTTTGTAATGAGAAATGTTAAGGGTTAAGAAAGTTATAAATTGTGGAAATTTACTAACTCCCAATTTTATGTTGATGAGGTAAATCCTTACAAGATGAAACAATGCCCAACAAAGACGCTTGTATCAGTTCTATATTTATATCAATTCTATATTTAAACAATTTGTCGATGTTTTGAATCAAAAGAATGGAAAATGAAACCAGTAAGATCAGAGAATTTCACATCTGAGACAAAGAAGATATCAACATACCACTGTTGTATGTTCATGAATATAGCTAATATGTTATGTCCAGAATTCATCCTGGTCGACACCAGAAACTTCAGTCAATGAAACAATTACATTTTAATGTCTCATATTTCTGAAATGGTTTCAGTACATGTGTGGGGAGAGAGGTTTTTGGTGTGGGTGTGATCAGATCAATCATTGCAGCCGGATAAAGTATCGTGATTTATAATCTTATTAAACATGTAGTCCAGTTATTCTGTGTAGACAATATATCTGCATCTAGAACAAAGCTATTTCCTGCCAATCCCTTTTGTGCAATTAATAATCATAGCTAGTCTGCCAAGGTCACTGGTAAGGTCGTACCTAATTTGAGACTTCCTGTATGAAGATTTTTCAAGAATCTTACTGAAGATCCTAAAGCAGTAAAATTATGTAGCTGAATCCTAATCAATGTCTTTGTTACTATCAATCAAGGAACCTCAAGATTTTATGCTGATTGCTTACATGTCACTGGACAAGTTTATTAAGTTCGTTAATGGAGTTCATTAAAACACACATAATACATGTTTTTATTCCAAAATAAAGAATCATTTTCATTCCAAATAAATAACATTGTGTCTACGTTGGTAACACAACCAGTCGGCAGAATGATGAGAAACCAAACAATATGTGCAGTACAGTTGAGTAGGTACAGAATGCCAAGTTGTTGAAGGGAGAATCTGGGGGTCGTGTCTAGTACATTTAAATTAGTCATAATTCTGACTCATTACTTTCATGAAACACTTGCCAAAATTTGAAAACACAAACACACTTTGAACTCCGTAGAATTGCTCCTGTTCTCCAAGCAGACCCTGCCTTACTAAGGGGACATAACTCACAGGATACATTAATTCACTGGAGGTAACATTCCATCAAATATTTATCTCATTAAACATTGAATAATTTACATATACAGCAAGGTTAAAAGGTGACAAGATTGACCAAAATTTAATAGAACTGGCAGTGTTGTTTCACATGAAGAGAGCCGTTAATAATTAATTGGACTCTGTGACCTATTTTTTAATCAAGATCAATTTTTATATCCTGTTCTGGGTAACCTGTTTGAGATAAATACTTCTTTCAACCTGTTGGTAATGTTTATTTCCTTTTGGATTTAATAACAGCTGTATGTCAAGGGGACAGGAGCCAATGAGACACCAATAGAAGAAAACAGTACAGACTGCAAAAAGGAAACAATTCTAATGAATGATTATTAAACGTCCATGGTAATCATCTACTAGATGCAGGACTGTCCAGAATGTGTATGAAACCTATGAAAACCTTTAACAGGGCAAGCTGGTGACTACAGCCTTTTCTAATTTGAATTTGATCAGAAACATCTGTGATCAGATAGCAAAAGCTGTGCAATAAACACACAAGCTTGAGAAACATATTGAATTCCACGATAAGATGCACTTGAATTGCATGAAAACCTCAGCATTTTCAAGTTTAAGTTTCCAAGTACTGGTATCAATTTCCATCATGATAAATGCACTGAACATTTACAGTTTAAAAATCTAAGATTCTCACAAATCAAATGTGTTTGCTCTTACTAACATTGTACAGAAGTTATCTTTGTCATCTGAAACTGAAATTTTGGGGTCGTTGTCTAAGGTATAAACACATCATATTTATCCTCCAGGATGTTACAGTATCACAGGATCTGTGGGTGTTGTTATTCAAATATTTAGGTAGTACCCTCCTGAATTATATCAATGTTGACAATGCAATCAAGCATTTACTTCTACAGTATTTGCATCTAATCTACATGAAAATACTCTTTAATATACATCACTTTCTGAATAAGTCAAAGATGGCTTTGGAAGCAGTGTTCCAACAAGTAGGTTGGACAAAAAGTTGGTAAAACAAGGATAAGTTAAGATTTATGATATAATCATTAATCACTGAATTATTTTTGTAAGTGATACAGATTTTAGAAAACCAGATAACTACATCTAATTTTTGTACTCCTGTCACTAATTTTGACCAGTATTTATTTGGAAATATCAAAAATTTGGAATGGGCGAATCAAGAGGTTTTTGAAATTTTGCCTAATTACTCAGCCATGAGAAGGATTTGGATACTGTTTACTTAAGTAGGAATATTATTACATCAAGCAATGACAATCATACTCAAACATATATCAGCCGGTGTATTTTCTTTTTTATAGAATGTGTGTTCAGTGTCTGCTTGCTTTGCCAAACAGTGTTGGTACTGCCATATTTTATTTTTGTCGACTGCTGCCATCAAGTGCCCGGTCTAGACATGATGCCAGTCTCTGTACCCCATCAGGAGCAGACAGCCATATTTTCATGCCCTAACCAGTCTGTAGACATATGACATCGGAAAGTAATAAATTTGAAACAAAAAAGTTAGGGAAATTACTTTTTTCATGATTTATGGTTCTAAAAGATATTTTTTAAATACTCTTATTGTTCCTGAAGTACATCAATGTCAAAGATTTATCTAAGTACAATGTCATCCATTTTTGTTCATTCTTGTAATAAAAAGGGTTAAAACATCTTAAAACATTTTTTTTTTCTTTTTTTTTTTAAATCTGGCATGATTTCACAATTATGAGTTAGGCTTTTACATTTTTTTTTTCTTTTTCGATTCTCTGGTAAAACATTTCTTCACGGAAATTAAGTTTCCTTTCTCTTGTTTTTCGTGTTCCTTGTTTATGAAACATGCTTTTGAAGTAATAGATATTTTTTGTTGGTAGCCTATTTCATAAACTTTCTTTAGGGTTAAGCAGTTTTTCTTTTCTAACTCTATTTTAGCAGTTCACAACCATGAATCATGTCTTTAGATTTTGAATTGTTTATCAGAAGTCTCTTCTTATAAACTGGCCACCAGCCCCTATGTTCCTTGAAGGAATTCTCCAGCTGAATTCTGATACTAGATTATCTCCCTTAGTTTGAAACTTGGCTAGAATCCGACATATTCTAGAGACCAAACCTCAATTTTCCTTTAATTTTAATATTTTAGAGACAGGACTAGTCTACCTCTTTGATTAACATCCTTCAGGGTAATTCATTTTTCATTATTTTAAGGTAATTAATTACTTGTTCCGACTTTTCCTATCAGAGATTTTTTTTCTTCTTAATTTTCTTTTCTTGCATCATCACATGAAAATAAATGTGTTCTTTACAACAATATGACAAACTAGGTGATATCAAATATGGCTGAAAACTTACCCTCTCCATGTCACTGTCTTCACTGACATCAAGGTCATCAGCAATGTCACTGTTAAAGACAAAATCAGAAAGCTATAATAAATTTCAGTGAATCTAGCTATGCCTATGACATTACAGTATTATAATAAATTTCAGTACTGTAAATTAACAATAGTATTTTTTTTTTTTTTTTTTTTTACAAAGTATGATCAAACCAAAACTAGTATATTTTTGTTCAGGGTTAATATATGGTTCAAATTTTTCACTATTCTATCAAACAAATTCATTAGAATTGTCAATCTATCTGTATAACCACGGATAAAATGTCACAATCAGTAAAAGCAAAAACATGCTTGTCAACTCCCAATAAAAATCTCAAATATATAGGTGTTTTAAGTTTCCCCAGGAGTGTATTAGGAAATTTCAATAGCATTTATATTGCTCTGAAGATATGAAATTAACCCATAAAACTACAAAAGACATGCTGGCCACATGCGGTCACAAAACACTTGCTCTTTATGACCATACTAATGTGACAAAACTAGGAGATCGAGAGAGAATCAATGATGGCAAACACACTCAACTGTTATATAATGTCCTTACAACTTCATCTATGGGAACAATGTAAAATAATGTCACCTTAATTTGTTAATCATAATTATTTTATTGAGCGGGTCGACAAACATGTTTTTTGCATTTACCGATTATTTAAAGATGCGACATGAATTTATTAAAATTCAAAAATTTCATAAAACAGTGAAAAATTTGAACCATATAAATCATAATGATTGTGTATAATTTTACTGACTCTTATTTCACTACAACTATATAGCAATAAATAGGTATTGGATTAAACATTTGAAATGGATTACCAAATATTGGTGATCAACAATTTTATGTGGCAGGTCTCCTCGTAGTAGCTGGTGGCTACCTCACTGAACAACATACAGGAGACCTATCACATGTCATCCAGAGCAATAAGGGAAAAGTGTCTTGCTCATGGACACAACCATGACAGCAGACTGGTCCCCTCTAATTTTCTGAGAAACACAAACTCAGAAGCATCAAACCGTGCATCTCAGATCTTCATCTGAGGGAACGTAGGCCAACGCTCGAACCGACTACTCTATTGTTGCCCCCTATCATTGCAAGGAGCACACTTGGAAATAAATCCATGGCATTATGTTTTTTTTTGCCACGGGTTCATCATCTCAGTCAAGAGTTCTACAATTTCCTGAACACCCTTTAGCTTTTAGAATTCTAAGGTATCCAGAATCCCTATCAAAGTTTCTTTCTCTGACAGATTCAACTTTGTCATCAGATGGCATTTCATAATCTGTCAAATTTTAGCGAAAGTTAAAGCATTTATGTCATTGAAGAATCCTCATCAAACACTTCAACATTCATGGCATTCATGCCCTGATGAAGAGTGTTTAATGCATCTACAGTCATTTTGACAAGATGAGCTAGAATATCATGTCAACATATTAATTCAAATCTTAAAACATCTAATACATCAATAAAAAGATTTTCTAAAGCATAAAGAACTTATGCCTTATAATTTCCAATATCAAAAATTTAGATTGTCAATATGTACAGATTTGCTTTCTTTACCCCGGAGGACAATAACTTCACATGAAAAATGTTTCCAGCCCCGACTTTGGGAACCATTATCGACAGAGCCATTGTGAAACTATCAGATACAATCATTTCCACGGCATCAGAAGCTAGCCTCTAGCAATGGTTTTACATCAACTTTAACACCAACTATTAGATCAATCAATATCAATAATACATGCTAATTCTAACAAGCCCCCAAGTTACTAATCTGTAAAAATCGCTAGTAGAGCAGAAAAAAAAAGTAAGATGAAAAATGAAAGTGAAAAGTAGCGGCCTTGGAAAAATAATAAGCAATTTTAGACTCGTGTGTAATTGTTAATCTTATTTATTTCTCGATTGAAGTCATTACCGTTACAAAATTGATAAAACTCGGGTCGTATTATTATGAATGTGAAATATGATGTACCAGCTAACAGCTAAATCCCATTACTATAGAATTCAAGACAAATGGCAGACATTACATGTAAATTTTGTTCTTTAATTACAACAATGGACAACACAACTACACACATTAACCAAGCAGTTTCCCTCAAGTCATCTTATTTTCTGTGGCTTTTTTCCCTTGAAAACATAAAACAATAATAATACTATTGTTCTATTCTCCATGATAGAAAGAAGAGAACTACAAAAATTTGAGGCAAATAATTTCATGAAAGAAACTCATATTTTGCTTCATTATTTTATAATTAATTTTTCTTTGTTTTCATGGTAAATACTCAAATGTGATTGGTCGAAAAATTCTTTTCATTCTTCTATGAAAGAAATTCCGAGAATAGCTCGAAAAATGTGACGTCACAATATGACAATTGACGTTGCGTATTGATTTGAGAAAAAGAATCCCAAATAAAACCCATAAAATTGTACATAAAACATGCTTTGAATTAGAAAAAGACAATTAACTGAAATTAATTATAAGCATTGAGGTTGATTTTTTTTATTTTCATCGGGGTATGAAAAGAATTTGTTTTGCAAACTTTGTAAGAATCCGCTACTCAATGCTGAACACAAAAAGAAAAAAATTGTATATCCTATTTGCGTTATATCTTTGGTGAAACCTCAACATTTTAACCATGAAAAACAACATTCGAATAAATGATCGAATGTCCCACTAAACTCAAATATATGTCTACAACCTCTACATATACTGGTCTTTTATGATAAACTGGTCTTTTATGATAAACAGACAAAACACAAACATTTAAAAAAAAATATCACATTTAATGCTGGTTTACGTAAATGACTTTCGATCCAGGGAGCCCTGAAGATGTTGAATAATAATATTCAACCTTTGTGTTTCCACAGGATAAAGAATGGCTACTTTAACCAGCAACAAGCATTAGCTGCTCAAACAGAACAATCAGTCAAACCCATCCATTTGTGTGTGAATTACTGTCTCTCACACACAAAAAATCCTTCATTTTAGAAAAGACATTTGTTTGAATCCGGAAGTAGCTAAAAACTATTGTTACAGGAATCTCCTTTGAAATGCTATCATATTGTTGGTGCAAAGAAACAAGAAGACTTGTATGTACTTAAAACAAGCTTATACGAAACTTGAAACTTGAAAGCAAAATACTGACAAGAAGTTTACAAGGGTTACAAGGGAGGGGGGGGGAGGGGATTCATACCAGATGAAAAAACAAGGCATTTACGAAATTCTGTTACGTAACATATATGTTGTTGCTTGTCAACAGTACATAGTTATATGTCAGCTGAGAACTTCATTCTTAGATAATAAGATGTACATGCATACAGTACAGATATATGTTTGTGTTTATCTTTACTATCTACATTTAGTAGGATGGAGAAATTCCCCCACCCCAAAAAAAAAGTAAATAATAATAATAAAAATAATACAAAAGAGAACTGCCTTGTCCAGGTATATCATTCTTTATTGTTACATCGTTACAATGTCTGGATTTAATTTTGAAAGTTTAATATTGACTAAAATCCAATATAGTAAATATGGTCCAGAAAATGACAGTTCTGTTTGTGTACAAGGTCATCGACGTGGCCTCCCACAGTGATACACAAATGTCATAATAGCTTTAAACTTGCACCAGACAATATTGGAGTGTTGCCATCCAGCAATGATGCGAGTTGTTTTTAGGGCTACTGGTGACAGGCTGCATCAAATAATGGCAGGCTGAAATCTCACACATGCCCCAGCACCTATCCCCTTATCAGGTATAGTCTGGCCAGATCTGCATCCACAAGTCAATTAATATATGTTTCTCTGTATATGTTGAAAGGCTAGTTCTCAAAGCTACTGATGACTGACAACACTTGGTTTTTGACT
Source organism: Pecten maximus (assembly GCF_902652985.1). Taxonomy (NCBI): domain Eukaryota; kingdom Metazoa; phylum Mollusca; class Bivalvia; order Pectinida; family Pectinidae; genus Pecten; species Pecten maximus. The sequence continues at coordinate 34,351,354 of NC_047020.1, forward strand.
AGTCGATCATAAAATGCATCTAACAGAACTCGCAAATGCTTTTATATGGAGACCAGAAACCGCCATTGAAGACGAATTAGCTAAGGGTGGACAATTTAATCTAATATTCATGTAGAAGAAAATATTTTTGGAAGGTTTTTATTTTTCCCTACCTACATAATGCATGAGGTGTATTTTCAGTATAAACAACATCTTGACTGATAATGCCTTTGACATCATCAATAAATGTACAATCCCCTATAGCTCTAACCTAGCAACAAAACATTTTGATCCTAATAATTCCTAAATATTCTTCATTCAAGTAATTTAAGCCATATTGTTCCTATTACTTTAAAAAAAAACTTGGCTTCAAAGCCAACCTTCTCAAATAAAACTTGCACAATTCATTACAAAACAAATTTCTGTTTTGTATGTTTTTTTTATTTGGCGCGAATATTCTAACTCCTGCCAAATAAAAACTCAAAATCAAACGAGTAAACAAAGCTCACCAGATTTTAGCACTGTTTTTGTTTTTCATTTCAATTGCTATTTATTTGTTTTAAATCAGATCAGATATATAATCCTCCCAAATGGAACTCAAAATCTATCAACTTTCAGATTTTTACCCCTTTTTTGTCAGATGTATCTATTTTATTCCAAAATCTTTTGACGTTTATTTAGTTTGTTTCTTTCATAGTTACATATTCTATCAGTACTATCTTATCTTTGGTTACATTCTGTAGAATTCTGGTAATGACAGTGACAGTTTAACCAAAGAACGATTAAATTACACGAGTATGTTAAATTAGAGCAAATTAAAAAAAGGTTGAAGAAAGCAAACTGGTGTTTCCTACTGAAGTAGTATCAGTGACCTTGACCTAAAAACCTTGAAACTGGAACTTGTCCGAGATATTTTGGTCTTTTATCATTGTGTGAAGTTTGATCAAAATCCAGTGAAGCCGTTAGAGCGCTGACAAACTTTGGCATTACCTACATACAAGACAGGCAGACAGACAGGAAGCCTATAGATATCCACTGATAAAACTGCTTTCAAAAGAATCATCAGAAATATAAAAGTAATTACAATTGCCACCAACACTGCATTATAATCGAAACAAATACAAGAAACATTGTTTCCACTCTTTTGTGTATGACAAGGAATAAGTTATTTCTGATGAAAGTTAACAGAATCAATCAAAACATTATCCAATATCAGAAGATTCTTCATAGAAGTCTACCTCTTTGTAGCCTGTTTTATATATTGTAATGTAATACTAGTGAGCCGTTTATTGACCTCACATTGTGGTTGTTATACATTATTAAATACCAAACATACTGGCTACATGAAATACTATTGTACAGACTGGTGTTCGCACACTAAGATAGGATCTTGAGTGATGTTTTCAAAGAGGAGTTAAAAGAGTGACTTTGTTTATACATAGGCCAATCCAATTACCACTACTGAAATTCTCCCACTTGGAATTGAACCAAGGGAGACAACCCTTACAACCAGAATCAGAATCACTCCAGGGTATCCTGTACTACTCCACACGAGTTGCAGCATGTGACACACACACCGTCTAAACTCAGTGTTCGAAAGTGAAGGTGGTCTGATGGCCAGAGGCTATTGAAAACCTGGTAGGTCTATGTAAAATTTCAAAGTGTTGGCCCCATTGGCTATGAAAAGTTTGAGTCCTGACATACATTACAATTCATGTAAACAACATTCCAATATTTTCTAACAAATGATCATATGAAATCAGAGCTTACAATAGAGTTTGTTTTACCCATATGATAATTTGCTTGATGGTGCAAGTGTTTGCATGACAGTTATGCTACTTTCAACAATATGTTTACAAAATGGGTCTATGGAAAAATGACTTGGGCTATGGGATTTCGATTTGCTGTAGACATATTGTCTAAGGAATTTTCATATATACTTTCATACACTGTAAAACTACAATACACAGTACAATGCAATGTGGTGTTATACTATTTTTCATACTAAAAGAGATATTTCTTTTATTATTAAAAAAGAAATTACATTATTTTCACTTTTCTGACTACTAGTAATACATGGAATTAGTCGAATATTGAATTCTTGAAATGTAACAAAATTATTAGAATTATCTGATGTTAATCAAAGATTGTGTAGACAATTCTACAGGACAGTGGGACATCTAAGTTTTACAGGTCGTGAGAAAAGTTTATTGGAGACAAATTATCCTTCACCCAAGTAACGTCAAATCAACAGGGCTCCAGCCTTCACCCAAGTAACGTCAAATAAACAGGGCCTCAGCCTTCACCGATGTATGCAAATCAACAGGGCTTCAACCTTTACCCAAGTAACATCAAATCAACAGGGCCTCAGCCTTCACCCAAGTAACATCAAATCAACAGGGCCTCAGCCTTCACCCAAGTAACGTCAAATCAACAGGGCCTCAGCCTTCACCCAAGTAACGTCAAATCAACAGGGCCTCAGCCTTCACCGATGTATGCAAATCAACAGGGCTTCAACCTATACCCAAGTAACGTCGAATCAACAGGGCTTCAGCCTTCATCCAAGTAACGTCAAATCAACAGGGCTTCAGCCTTCATCCAAGTAACGTCAAATCAACAGGGCTTCAGCCTTCATCCAAGTAACGTCAAATCAACAGGGCCTCAGCCTTCACCCAAGTAACATCAAATCAACAGGGCCTCAGCCTTCACCCAAGTAACGTCAAATCAACAGGGCTTCAGCCTTCACCCAAGTATGCAAATCAACAGGGCTCCAGCCTTCACCTAGGCAACGTCAAATCAACAGGGCTTCAACCTATACCCAAGTAACGTCAAATCAACAGGGCTTCAACCTTCACCCAAGTAACGTCAAATCAACAGGGCTCCAGCCTTCACCCAAGCAATGTCATATCAACAGGGCTTCAACCTTTACCCAAGTATGCAAATCAACAGGGCTTCAACCTTCTCTCAAATAAACTCTAGCCAACAGAGCTTCAAATAAACATGGTGATCTTTTAACACTGTCACCTAATGTTACACATTTTAGACATATTCTCTCCTAGGACAACACAGAGGTATGTAAGTCCAATAACAGTTTGACACCTATTCACTTCAGGCTCCTTCATATCTTTCCTGAAATTATTTTGGTAATACAACTCCATCTAATCATGTTTTTATGACCCAGAACTATTCTCCAACTTCAAACTTGGCTCAAATTGTTTATTAGATCTATTCCAGCTTTTTCTATTAACAGGTAACAGAGAGCTACTGAAGGCTCATTAAATCAACGACAAGTCGGGTCAACTCCCCCGTGATTAATCTCTGTCACCTCAAATGTTTACACATCAACAGCGTAAGATTTACAAAACAAAATTCCAACCCATCAGAAAATGTACGGTAAGTTTTACTCCCCAACCCGGATAATACGACAGTATTATAACCACTATACAAATTACTTCCTCCACATGCATGGTTAGGTAGAGCCAATCAAAGTGAGTATAGAGTGCACCACTTAAAAGTTCTATCTCAAAATCTGAAATTCACTCTATTGTATTGAACCATTTCCCTTGAAAATTTATTGCACAAAAACTGCATTTCTTGATTAAATCCCATTTTCTGAACACTAGTTATTGTTAAAACCTAAACCAGATAGAAAGGCCCATCAAATGTTTTTAAACTCCATTTCACATTTACGTTGATATTAGAGGTGTTCTCTTCAATTTGAAAATTAAACGAAACGAAACCTTGTCTGAGCATGGGTATACAGACATCAGTTAACAGGTTATATATCACATAAGCTGCATATGAGGATATTCAAGGGACATAACTCAAAGGAAAGAAAGACTTCATTACAAAGCACAAATATACTATCTTATATTATATATATATATTTAGAGAGAGAGAGAGAGAGAGAGAGAGAGAGAGAGAGAGAGAGAGAGAGAGAGAGAGAGAGAGAAAGCTATATTAAGCTCTATCTTGAAGATTTTTTTTGCATACATATTCAACTTTTTTTCTTGACCTGTAACACAAAAGAAATGCCATCTTTCTTACTAAGCATGTGATGAAGGTCTAAAATCTCAGTCACAACACAAGACTTCTTGTCTAACCAGTAAAGTGTAGAATAAAATGATATGTCAGTACTTACAATCCTCCATTTTGAATGCTATTCTTTCGAGTGGTGGCTGGTTTACTGGGTATGATATCTGTGAGGCGTGGTTTGATGTCCTCACAAACTTTTTCTGGTACTTTGTCCTTTTCTAAAGTTTTTTCTGGTATTTTTTCTGGTAATGGTTCTAGAAGCTTCTCGGATTCTGTGTAAAAGAATGGTAAGAGTTTTCAAATCTGTAAAATTTATGTATTATGATACACAATATAAAGCAATATAGGCAGAAATGATAAACACATTCTGTATCCTTTTTATAGTCAATTTTATGAAACTCAAATCACCCAGTAATAAGCCTTTGTCATAGACATTACTTGGAATTGAAGTTGGGCAGCAGGATTATCATAGGACAACATAGTACAAAGTAGGACAATGTAATACATAGGATCATCTTAGGACAACATAGTATATAGGATCGCGTGGGACAACATAATATATAGGATCATCGTGGGACAACATAATATATAGGATCGCGTGGGACAACATAATATATAGGATCATCGTAGGACACAATAGTATATAGGATCGTCGTGGGACAACATAGTACAAAGTAGGACAATGTAGTATATATGATCATCTTAGGACAACATAGTATATAGGATCATCGTAGGACACAATAGTATATAGGATCATCGTGGGACAACATATTACATAGGATCATCGTAGGACAACATAGTATATAGGATCATCGTGGGACAACATAATATATAGGATCGTCGTGGGACAACATAACATATAGGATCGTCGTGGGACAACATAACATATAGGATCATCGTAGGACAACATAATATATAGGATCATCGTTGGACAACAAAGTATATAGGATCATCATAGGCCACAATAGCATATAGGATCATCATAGGACAACATAATATATAGGATCATCGCGGGACAACATAATATATAGGATCATCGTGGGACAACATAATATATAGGATCATCGTGGGACAACATAGTATATAGGATCATCGTAGGACACAATAGTATATAGGATCGTCGTGGGACAACATAGTACAAAGTAGGACAATGTAGTATATAGGATCATCTTAGGACAACATAGTATAAAGGATCGTCGTAGGACAACTTAATATATAGGATCATCGTGGGACAACATAATATATAGGATCATCGTGGGACAACATAATATATAGAATCATCATAGGACAACATAATATATAGGATCATAGTAGGACACAATAGTATATAGGATCGTCGTAGGACAACAGTATATAGGATCGTTGTAGGACAACATAATATATAGGATCATCGTGGGACAACATAATATATAGGATTATTGTAGGATAATGTAATACATAGGATCATCGTAGGACAATAGTACATAGGATCACTGTAGGACAACGTTGACAGTACACAAATTAAGACAGAAATACTACAATTGGCTGAAATAATTGAGGGCATTCATTACTAAAAACAAAACATTTCTTTAAATTTATGTCTTACAGAGAAACCTGCACATATCAAGCTCAGAATGACAGATGAAATTGAACCTGTCATTAAACATATCAGCTTTATCAATCACAGAAGACACTAGCGTGATATATATATTGTCATCATCGGTCATAAACTACCTCCCTGCTACAGAAAATACTCATTATTCAATACACAATTTGTCTTAAGCTACATAACAAGGTTAACTTCACAAATAATAGGGTTATATGTAAATTGAAGATTAATCATACAACATGCATTACATTAAACATGTATTATGCAACTCCGCCATATAATCAGCTTTACTGAATATGTAGTAATATTACCATTCAACTATGAATTACCTATGTACGACAGGTATCACATAACTTCAATAAGAGATGATAAGTAATTATGGTTTGGGCAATTGCAGGCATAGTACCATAACTTGACCTTTGACCCTTAATTCAATGACTTCAGCCTGATATAGTCCTGAACATGATCTTATCACATTTGATATGACCTTGACACTTAGAGGAAACTTTTTTTCTGTTTAAAATACATTAACAGGTAAGCATGATATGTGAAACTATTATAATTTAACAGGAAATTTATGCAATCAGTTATTGTCTGAAATACATTCTGCAATAATCTGACATTTGACCTTTTGATATGACCTTGACACTGACTTCTGACCTTTTCATAAGACCTTCACACTTATAGTTACACAACACGTTTCCTCTTTAAAATACATCTACAGGTTTGGTGTGGTTTTAAATCAATCAGGCTGTACAGCTCAGTGATTCCATGTCATAATATCTTCATGTATAAATCATAAAACGTGAACAATTATTTGCAACAGTAAATGCCTGCAGGGAGCAAGTGTTGTTAAGTTGTACACAATAGTCTCTGTCAAATTCAGATTAATTATTGAATAAATTTCTAAAGAGCATAACACACGTCTGGTTGACTGAGGACACCATTCTATTGCCATTTGTTTTAATTTCACTTTGAAGGTTGCATCTGATCTGGTTCCAACAAATGTTTCATCAGAAATGCTACTTCATATGGAATAAATTGACATCAACCGTTTCAATCACAATGCTATTAAGAAAGTGAATATGGATCAGATGTTGCTGTCCATTTCATCACTTAATTTGCTGTCCTCGTTTGTTGTTCCAGTGATGAATTCTGTATACTCAGTTTCATATATGTTCCTAATTCCCACATTTATAATACTCCTAGGTAAGGTTTACCTTGAAACAAGGTTCATACCGATTACAGTGTGTCAAATTCCAGGTCTTTTACCTTCATGTTATAATCCAAGGCCTTTTACACTCCACGTTTGTTATGGTGAAGGGGAAAATAATAGATCTGATAAAAACTACAACTTTCAGTTCCCTTCTTGTCTTATTTTAAACAATATTTGCTCATCTAATCAAATTGATTGTATTTCATTTTCAGACCTTTTCTAATATTTAACAAATTATGATATTTTCCAATGATGATTTTTTAGAAAATTGATTCCTTCATAATTGTATTTCGTAGAATTTCTGAAGTAGTTATTAAGGGTATTTCAACACAAAAAGCAAGAATTGAAGACCTTTTACAGCTGGTTTTGTTTGAGCAAATAATAAACTCGCACTCCCACTTGTCTCCAGGAATGACCTACAAACGGGACAAATTACCACTGACCTACATTACACCATTGTCTGGGTCTCTCTGGAAGCATGACATTTGCCAATCTATCTTTGTTTCCAACTGCTTCACTGTGGCAACCATTTTAGCCGATTAAAAAGATATAGGTTTGTCATTGGGTTTTTCCATTCAAAGCTGATCAAGTCCAATCTAACAATGACCATTCATCTTCATTACTTTGCCATTAATTTCTGAATTCAACAAGACAAAACAATACAGCTTAGTCTCCCTAGAGGAGACAATGTGCTTTGGCTAGCTAGTGTTAAAACAACAGCATCTGTCTACACACCATCTATATAATACAGCACATTGGAGGGCTCAGAAATGACAGCTCTAAATACATGTAGACAGTCCTTATATTGATATCTCATTCCTACTACTGTAAACGTGGAAATTCATGCGAGGGGGAAATTTACGCTAATAACACGGAGTCCTTTTGATCGCGAAAATTTCCCCCATGCATATCATTTTGATATCAATTATCATAATCTCGATCTACAAACGAAGGTGGGTCGATCGCAAAAATTACCCCACCGCGTAAAGTTTACATATTGTAATCGCGAAATTAACCCCCCACGAAAATAACCACGTTTACAGTATTCCTTCCTCAGCTCTAAGAGTGTTTTCATGTATCTCTGATTGGGTAGTTGGGTGGCACAGTGGTAACACAATTGCCTTTCACCTGGGCAGCCAGGGTTTGAATCCCAATCCGCCAGGGAAAAGGTTAGGGGTGACATGCCCAATCACATGGGATTTTCTCCGCAGTAAGAACCTTCGCACATTTCTATCCAGGCCAACAAGAGTGATTAATATTAGTTGGTATAACTTGTTTTGCAATCATTGTAAACTAAATTTTGTTTATCTAGTAGCTCTATCTGTTGAACTAAAGATTGTCAGTCCAGTTTCAAATGTAAGTAACCAAGTAACCGATGAATGCAGTTTTATTACTTTAGGAAAAACTCAAGATATTAGACTAGTGTGAAGAAGACTTCCTGATAATGTACTTCAGACTAAGGTCCTATGGAGTGTCAGAGTTATTGTTAGTAGGGCTGAGAAGACCCAACATGTATTTCTATAAATATCTGTCTGGAAACAAAGTATCTAATCATCATCTATGCACTGAAAGCCTAGTGGGAAATATGGCACCTAAAAATAGCTTACCAGACAGAATCTCATAAAATACCTGTCTCGCTGGATACGGCAACCAATACCTGTCTCATTGGATACAGTTACCCATAACAATACCTGTCTCACTAGACAAGGCAACCAATACCTGTCTCATTTGATAGAGTAACCCATAACAATACCTGTCTCATTGGATACTGTAACCCATAACAATACCTGTCTCATTGGATACTGTAACCCATAACAATACCTGTCTCACTGGTTACTGTAACCCATAACAATACCTGTCTAACTGGTTACTGTAACCCGTAACAATACCTGTCTAACTGGTTATACTGTAACCCACAACAATACCTGTCTAACTGGTTACTGTAACCCATAACAATACCTGTCTCACTGGTTATACTGTAACCCATAACAATACCTGTCTAACTGGTTACTGTAACCCATAACAATACCTGTCTAACTGGTTATACTGTAACCCATAACAATACCTGTCTAACTGGTTACTGTAACCCATAACAATACCTGTCTAACTGGTTACTGTAACCCATAACAATACCTGTCTAACTGGTTACTGTAACCCATAACAATACCTGTCTAACTGGTTACTGTAACCCACAACAATACCTGTCTAACTGGTTACTGTAACCAACAACAATACCTGTCTAACTGGTTACTGTAACCCATAACAATACCTGTCTTACTGGTTACTGTAACCCATAACAATACCTGTCTAACTGGTTACTGTAACCCATAACAATACCTGTCTAACTGGTTACTCTAACCCATAACAATACCTGTCTAACTGGTTACTATAACCCATAACAATACCTGTCTAACTGGTTACTGTAACCCATAACAATACCTGTCTAACTGGTTACTGTAACCCATAACAATACCTATCTAACTGGTTATACTGTAACCCATAACAATACCTGTCTAACTGGTTACTGTAACCCATAACAATACCTGTCTAACTGGTTACTGTAACCCATAACAATACCTGTCTCACTGGTTACTGTAACCCATAACAATACCTGTCTAACTGGTTACTGTAACCCATAACAATACCTGTCTAACTGGTTATACTGTAACCCATAACAATACCTGTCTAACTGGTTACTGTAACCCATAACAATACCTGTCTAACTGGTTACTGTAACCCATAACAATACCTATCTAACTGGTTATACTGTAACCCATAACAATACCTATCTAACTGGTTACTGTAACCAACAACAATACCTGTCTAACTGGTTACTGTAACCCATAACAATACCTGTCACACTAGTTATACTGTAACCCATAACAATACCTGTCTAACTGGTTACTGTAACCCATAACAATACCTGTCTCACTGGTTACTGTAACCCATAACAATACCTGTCTAACTGGTTATACTGTAACCTATAACAATACCTGTCTAACTGGTTACTGTAACCCATAACAATACCTGTCTAACTGGTTATACTGTAACCCATAACAATACCTGTCTAACTGGTTACTGTAACCCATAACAATACCTGTCTAACTGGTTATACTGTAACCCATAACAATACCTGTCTAACTGGTTACTGTAACCAACAACAATACCTGTCTAACTGGTTACTGTAACCAACAACAATACCTGTCTAACTGGTTACTGTAACCCATAACAATACCTGTCTAACTGGTTATACTGTAACCCATAACAATACCTGTCTAACTGGTTATACTGTAACCCATAACAATACCTGTCTAACTGGTTACTGTAACCCATAACAATACCTGTCTAACTGGTTACTGTAACCCATAACAATACATGTCTAACTGGTTACTGTAACCCATAACAATACCTGTCTAACTGGTTACTGTAACCCACAACAATACCTGTCTAACTGGTTACTGTAACCAACAACAATACCTGTCTAACTGGTTACTGTAACCCATAACAATACCTGTCTTACTGGTTACTGTAACCCATAACAATACCTGTCTAACTGGTTACTGTAACCCATAACAATACCTGTCTAACTGGTTACTCTAACCCATAACAATACCTGTCTAACTGGTTACTATAACCCATAACAATACCTGTCTAACTGGTTACTGTAACCCATAACAATACCTGTCTAACTGGTTACTGTAACCCATAACAATACCTATCTAACTGGTTATACTGTAACCCATAACAATACCTGTCTAACTGGTTACTGTAACCCATAACAATACCTGTCTAACTGGTTACTGTAACCCATAACAATACCTGTCTCACTGGTTACTGTAACCCATAACAATACCTGTCTAACTGGTTACTGTAACCCATAACAATACCTGTCTAACTGGTTATACTGTAACCCATAACAATACCTGTCTAACTGGTTACTGTAACCCATAACAATACCTGTCTAACTGGTTACTGTAACCCATAACAATACCTATCTAACTGGTTATACTGTAACCCATAACAATACCTATCTAACTGGTTACTGTAACCAACAACAATACCTGTCTAACTGGTTACTGTAACCCATAACAATACCTGTCACACTAGTTATACTGTAACCCATAACAATACCTGTCTAACTGGTTACTGTAACCCATAACAATACCTGTCTCACTGGTTACTGTAACCCATAACAATACCTGTCTAACTGGTTATACTGTAACCTATAACAATACCTGTCTAACTGGTTACTGTAACCCATAACAATACCTGTCTAACTGGTTATACTGTAACCCATAACAATACCTGTCTAACTGGTTACTGTAACCCATAACAATACCTGTCTAACTGGTTATACTGTAACCCATAACAATACCTGTCTAACTGGTTACTGTAACCAACAACAATACCTGTCTAACTGGTTACTGTAACCAACAACAATACCTGTCTAACTGGTTACTGTAACCCATAACAATACCTGTCTAACTGGTTATACTGTAACCCATAACAATACCTGTCTAACTGGTTATTGTAACCCATAACAATACCTGTCTAACTGGTTATACTGTAACCCATAACAATACCTGTCTAACTGGTTATACTGTAACCCATAACAATACCTGTCTCATTGGTTACTGTAACCCATAACAATACCTGTCTAACTGGTTACTGTAACCCATAACAATACCTGTCTAACTGGTTACTGTAACCCGTAACAATACCTGTCTAACTGGTTACTGTAACCCATAACAATACCTGTCTAACTGGTTACTGTAACCCACAACAATACCTGTCTAACTGGTTACTGTAACCAACAACAATACCTGTCTAACTGGTTACTGTAACCAACAACAATACCTGTCTAACTGGTTACTGTAACCCATAACAATACCTGTCTAACTGGTTATACTGTAACCCATAACAATACCTGTCTAACTGGTTACTGTAACCAACAACAATACCTGTCTAACTGGTTACTGTAACCAACAACAATACCTGTCTAACTGGTTACTGTAACCAACAACAATACCTGTCTAACTGGTTACTGTAACCCATAACAATACCTGTCTAACTGGTTATACTGTAACCCATAACAATACCTGTCTAACTGGTTACTAATAACAATACCTGTCAATCAATGAGTACCATGGTAACCATTACCATAATCATAATCACTCATATGGTTAGAATGCAGGTGTTACATAAAAAATAAAAAAATCTTTATTATGATACATGATTTTACAATTGATACTTAATAAGAAAATTTAACAAAAAATACCACGAATATGAAAGCTTCACAATTTTGTTCCAAACAGCCTATTACTTAGCTAATGTATAATACTTTCAGTAAATATACCTAGATAGTGTGTACTTTCCAGTACAAACACTGGAACCTTAATGTCATAAAAGACATTACCGCAGGTACCTCTTGAGATAATCTGAAATATTATTACACAATCGACGACAGACAATTCTAGGTAAGTGAGCACTTATGACTTCATCTGGTGAGGCAGATTTTTTTCGAAGCATGCCACATTGCTAAAGCGCAGTGAACTCTTCCAGACAATATCATAGTAAAAGTCAATTATCTATTTCAGCTGACCTTTCCAATCTTGAAACAAAATGTAAAAGTACTTGAATTTACAAAGTAAACAACATTAAGAGTTCCTTCTAATTTGTATAAAGAGGAGCCATCCATGCTTGTGTACATAACACCCAATCATTCCAACTGTAAACTTGTAAGTAGAGTAGTTATCTCATACATTTACAATTATTTGATGCAAGTCTATAGATCAGCTTGCTCCAATACACATTTTCAGACATTATATTTCACTGGTACCAGCGAAGCACTCCTCTGATAATCAAATTCTACAAGCAGTAGGCATTTTATACAGGGCATCCAGTAGACCCTTGAGAATATGTTTTTGACTCTCCAAAATGAGGTTTGATTCCTGGGATTGAACAGACTTATCTATATGACACTGTTTTGACCCTCCAGATTTCTGAGAAATAGTGATTTGACTTCTTAAATTGCTACAAGTCAAGCGCCAACTTGATGGCCTGTTATAGATCTGGAGATTAATCCTTTAATTCCAGCAATAGCAACAAAATCTGTAGTATAATATACCTCAATTATATAACATATTTTAAGAGCACGATATGAAGGTAATTAATCATCAAATAATGTAAAACAAGCACCATTGTAACCTGTTAAGAGCCTAAGGTCCAACCCAAGACCATTTTACCTTTTTTAAGGGGCAAGACTGTCTAGAAACCATTAGGTAATACTGTTCAACTAGGATTAATCAGGAAAAAAAACTTTTGAGGCACATTAGGTAACATCTTTCAACTAGGACCACCAATTGGAGCAAGACCTTCTAGGAGCATTAGGTAATACAGTTCAACTAGGACCAATCGGGGGGCAAGACCTTCTAGGAGCATTATAGGTGATACTGTTTAATTAGGACCAATTGGGGCAAGACCTGTTTGAAACATTAGGTAATACTGTTCAATTAGGACCAATCAGCGCAAGACCTTCGAGGAGCATTAGGTAATACTGTTCAACTAGGACCAATCTTGGTAAACTAACATATATCCTTTTGTCCTTTGTCAGCCTTGCACAATCACCCATATGTCTCGTCCATCATATTCTCAGGTTTAGTTAAGGACTGGTTTGTGAATTTGCAATTGAAAGTTAAGGACTGGTTTGTGAATTGTATTTAAAGGTTAAGAACAGGTTTGTGAATTTTTAGTTGAAAGTTAAAGACTGGTTTGTGAATTTTTAATTGAAAGTTAAGGACTAGTTTGTGAATTTTGGTTTGTGAATTTGTAATTGAAAGTTAAGGACTAGTTTGTGAATTTGTAATTGAAAGTTGAGGAATGGTTTGTGAATTCTTTATTGAAAGTTAAAGACTAGTTTGTGAATTCGTAATTTCAAGTTTAGGACTGGTTTGTGAATTTGTGTGAATTTGTAATTGAAAGTTAAAGACTAGTTTGTGAATTCATAATTTAAAGTTTAGGACTGGTTTGTGAATTTGTAATTAAAAGTCAAAAACTGGTTTGTGAATTCATAATTGAAATAATAGGACTGGTTTGTGAATTTGTAACTGAACGTTAAGGACTGGCTTGTCAATTTGTAATTAAAAGTTAAGCACTCATTTGTGAATTTGTAATTGAAAGTTACATATATTGAAATGGTTTGTGAATTTTCCATTGAGGAACTGAAATGTTGAATGATTGAAAGAGTACTAGTACTGTCCTCCTGCTTCTGATATCCTGATGGAAGACCTCGTCAACGTCTCCACCGAGTACATCGCATACCAGGCCTAAAGCACTTTTAATGAATCTCGATACTTGTCTATCACATAAATTCAGTCACCACTTTTAAAGCTGCAGTTACTAAAGAAACAGGTTCATATTGAACATTGTAAATTCAATACAGCATTAATTTCAAGGTTCATTCCACTTCTTAATCAAATTATTCTTCCTAACATTTTATCTCTGTTCACAGGTTAGCATATAATTATAAGTGTTAATATTTTTAAGCCAAAGCAACTTATTTTCCTGATGCTCCAAATGTTTGTGTGACCATACAGGTGTCAGACTGTCTACAGTGATAATTTGTGGCCAACATGTGATGACCATCAAGATGGAAGACTTGGCAGGTGGCGGGGGAGCATGTCAAAACAAATCATCAAACTATCACAACTTTGTTGTACATTTTGACACTTTCCCCCGGTGTAGCACTTTTTCTTGCTCCAGGAATTGCTGACTGGCTTACTTTTAACACCCACTACATATTGTACTCAGCAGATATATCAGTGCTGTCTTTGTCAAAGTTACAAGGGTAGACTGACTATAGTGCTTTACATCCACATAACTTCAAGATACATATATCACAAGTTACACAGCTCCCAGTATATCTAAAGACTGTCTAGATACTGGTCCTGTCTTACTTGGGTTTCTACTGGACAGCAGCAGTTAGAATTATTTTTCTACACATTACCATGACTTGTTACACTAACATTATGTATTTAATTGACAGGGCCTTTTTAAATGACTGAATACCTCATTGAATACTCCATCCAAAAAAAGTATTCAGTCATCCCCATTAAACTTTTGAATAAAGTTAAATAAACTTTTTCGTCAAAAAACAGGTTTGTAAGAAACCTCCATATAAGTTTTTAAAAATATCTTAATGGTGAATAATTTATGACCCTCTGGATTTTATTAGGCAGCAAATAATTGCTGTATATCATATGTGTCCCAGCAATGGTCTGTATTATCAGTCTCGTAGCAATATTCCCAGGCATAATTCAACAAATCCATATGTGTACAAAACCAAACAACATCTACAAATCTCTTCTAAATACAAGTAGGTAGACCTTGAAACAAACGTGCCTCTTGATGAGCACAATACAATAATCCCTGCCAAAGGATTTATTCAATAAATGACGACGAGAACACAGGAACAGACCTATCCTGTTATCCTTCGTTCCTAGACTTTCGATTTCAATAATTATCTTCTGCATTGATGCTGTCTGCCTTTCACAGACCTAAAGATGGTAATAATGAAGGCAGTTAGTTCTTGCCAAATCTGTAATTAGATAAAGAAATATTTCCCCATCTCTAGCCTAACCTTGAGCAATAAGAATGCTCTCAAATTAGTGTTGTGTGCCATGCTGGTGTCATCCAGGCCAATCTGTGCTCTACATTACACATGCATGGTGGTGCAGGGCTAAACAGTGCCAGAAGAGATTCAATTGAGTGGTTGTCCGAGTCCCATCTGTTCCTGGTCTACAGGCTATGTCCTGGTGCCCTACTTTCTCTCCATCTGTACTATTCAAATAACCTTACTGGCAAATCTAGTACTGGTAAAATGGAGTCCTACAGGCAAATCTAGATCTTATTGCAAAGTCTTTACTTGTAAAATTGTCTTATTGGTAAAACTGTCATGTAAAATTGTCTAATTGGTAAAACTATATTGTACATCTTGTAAAATTGTCTTACTGGTAAAAATGTCTTACTAGTACTGGTAAAACTGTCTTGTAAAATTGTCTTACTAGTAAAAATGTCTTTCTAGTACTGGTAAAACTGTCTTGTAAAATTGTCTTACTGGTAAAAATGTCTTACTAGTATTGGTAAAATTGTCTTGCTAGTAAAACTGTCTTACTTGTAAAATTGTCTTCTTGAAAAACTGTCTTATTTGTAAAATTGTCTTACTTGTAAAATTGTCTTACTGGTAAGTGTCTTATTTGTAAAATTGTTTAACTGGTAAACCTGTCTTACCTGTGAAATTGTCTAACTAGAACTGGTAAAACGGTCTTACTAGACTAGTACTTATAAAACTGTCTTGCTTGGTAAAAAATTGTCTTACTTGTAAAATTTTCTTACTGCTAAACCTGTATTACTGGTAAAACTACTGCCCAAACCTACTGGCAAAACTTAACTTTCCTGAAAAAGCTAAATCTTATTGGATTACCTTTCCATTTTCCAGGTACACTACAAACAACAATAGAAATGTACTTACTTTTTCTGAATTGCTGTATAGCATGGTTATCAATCTGTAGAGTAAAAAAAAGACAGAATAAAAAATATTGCATAAATAAAATCAACACGCAAATGTCATTACATTAAATACACAGGAAAATAATCTACCATAATAGATATGTTTATTGATTACAGACAATCGGCTGGAGTGATCAACACCTGCGGCCTACTTCAACCTCAAAGGACAGACCTAGAGGACCCAGATCCACTGTTACTAGAGAGAACGATGTAAATCTGGTGTCGGATACAGGATATTTAGACAAAGGACAGACCTAGAGGACCCAGATCCACTGTTACTAGAGAGAACGATGTAAATCTGGTGTCAGATACAGGATATTTAGACAAAGGACAGACCTAGAGGACCCAGATCCACTGTTACTAGAGAGAACGATGTAAATCTGGTGTCAGATACAGGATATTTAGACAAAGGACAGACCTAGAGGACCCAGATCCACTGTTATTAGAGACAACAATGTAAATCTGGTGTCAGATACTGGATATTTAGACAAAGGACAGACCTAGAGGACCCAGATCCACTGTTACTAGAGAGAACGATGTAAATCTGGTGTCAGATACAGGATATTTAGACAAAGGACAGATCTAGAGGACCCAGATCCACTGTTACTAGAGAGAACGATGTAAATCTGGTGTCAGATAGAGGATATTTAGACAGATCTAGGAAACAGGGTGTCCTCATATTGTTTGTTTGTTTTTGCTTAATGCCTATCTACAGCCAGGGTCTTTTAAGGACGTGCCAGGTTTTGGAGGTGGAGGACAGCCGGAGTACCCGGAGAGAAACAACCGGCCTATGGTCAGTACCTGGCAACTGCCCCACGTAGGTTTCTAACTCGCAACCCAGAGGTGGAGGGCTAGTGATAAAGTGTCGGGACCCCTTAACCACTCGGCCACTGCAGCCCCTATAACTTCATACCTACATCACCTATTTCTTTCAAGAGTTTCTCTGTGACCTTAGTTATCAAGTCAAGGTCAACTGAAATAAGCAATCAATTATAAAACAAAAATACTACCAGTGTTTTTTCATTTCCATCAATATTTCATGGACCGATTTTAAGAGACCTGTCAACTTCAACAAGACTGTATCGGAATATCCATTGGAATGGAACCAACAGGGTTTTATTTTTATTAACTGTGGCCTTGAATTTTCATTTATTTTGACAATAATCATATTAACAAGCCAACACAGGATCCCAAGACACCAAAACTCTTGACAAGTTAAAACTGATATACTATTTTTATTCTGATATAAACTCAGGTTCAATAACAGGAGGTTAGAATGTTTTATTCACTTAAGCTTAAGCTTAGTTTTTTGTTGTGGTTTTTCATTTCCTTATTATGATTATTTTTTGTTTTTTGTTTTTGTTTTTATTATTTAAATCCTTCATGCCATATTCACATTGTTCTTCCCATCTTATAAATCCTATGGCCATTATACATAATGTTGATCACCAATACAGTATACATCACAGAACAGTACTTTTTTTCTACAATTAATTTCACGATTCCCCAATAAAAACAACCAGTTCTAGCATGGATAAAGTGCAAACCAGGAAATTAATTGTCTGAGAAATCATAAAGCAATCATAGGAGAAATTACATTTATATGTATTTATATCAAAATGTCATTCTCCTTATGCACTCAATACTTGCCAGACTGTACCTTATATTCATCAGGCAAAGCTGATTTGTAATAATTTTACTGAGTAATGTGACCAACTCATAAAATATCAGTGTGTTTTCCATCATAAAACTGTAACATGGATCACCCTGTTACTGTCTTCCTGTTCACTTACAAAATACAACAGGATTATGACAAACTTTGTCCTCAGTCAATATGATTCTACCAGGTCGGTACCTCACAAAAAGTTCATAATTTAATTGATAATTATACAACACAATAGAATTTCTCATCATCATTTAAATGGGTCTACAATGATTGAGAATAGATATCAAGCCTAATGTCCACAAACCTGTTGTACTGGAAATGGAAATTTTGGCTCCTCTTTGCGTGGTGTAAGTATTGCAGTCACAGGAGGATCCAGACATTTCATCTCCTGTAATCATAAATAACAAGTTACAGCATCAGCAACATTTAGTTACATCCAGACTCTCAGTTAAATATCATTAACACATCCACAGCAGAAACATTTAGTTACCTAAAGCAGCAACATTTAGTTACATAAAGCAGCAACATTTAGTTACATAAAGCAGCAACATTTAGTTACATAAAGCAGCAACATTTAGTTACATCAAGACTCTCGGTCAAATATCATTAACACATCCAAAGCAGCAACATTTACGTATCTATCATCAATATTACTCAATGCTTCATAGATAAGCTAAAATGATATGCCCTGGAACAATTTATCATTTTTTTTAAATTTTGGGTGGATTACGAAGGTCACTGAAGCATTAATATCAATGTCAAATCATTATCTGCAAAGTTAATTCAGGAAACTAGGAGAATGGACAAGTTACAGACAGTTGTCAGTATAAAGTGGCCTGGCCGGGTGTCATGCTTCCCTCCGACATTTCTATGGGATTGCACTATAAAAGTTTCCTTTATTGGACCCTGTCAAAACTGTCTTTGTAGTGATGTGGCAAGGACACAAAAAACCTATAACAAATTTATTGCATCACTGATGGGGATGTGGTTATTGTAGCACTTTGTACAGGAGGCAATAATCTAAAATATCTCTAAACATAGCAGTAACATTCATTCATCACAAGATTAATAGATCTGTTTAAATCAACAAACAATTCATTGCATAACAAGCATTCATCTAGTGTCTGTTTAATGTTACAAACATGTCAGGCAAGATTCCACTCTAGATCTCTAAACCAACAACGGAAATTCGCTTCCTGGTTATTTTGAAAACAATAATACCCTAATTATCAAAACAAGACAATTCTGCGAATTACAGGCCCCCGCTGGATGTGAAATTATATGCCAAGATTGCATAGATGATATATGAATAAGATGAACCCATACTCCAAGTATTAAGTTGCAGGGACAAGTTAATGGCGATAGAGTTTGGACAAACTTTTCTTTGATGTCGGTCAACAGTGCAAATTTGGTTGTAATACGAATCAGGAATACAATGGTTCAATAGTTCTTTAAATGTTCACCTAGTACAACCTCGATCAAACGTTCTGAAGTTCCATGTTTAAACAATATACTGTTGGATTTATGTTTACAATGCTCACTGTATCCCACGCTTAATTTTAATTCTACAAAAGTAAGCAATTTTTTTTTTTTTGCAGAAGACAGACATGTAGATGTGTACATTGCAGGGCCTGGTATCAATCTAACTATAATTTGTGGAGCTGTCTTGTAAGCCATGCAGGTTGTTAGGCATCTGAATACACTTACAGCAAAGACTGATGAGGAGCTCAGCATGTGTACAGTACAACCGGCCTCAAATACCCACTTTATTTACAGAACGGGTTTTTATGTGTATTTCCATCAGCAAGTTAGCTATAGTGATACACAAAAACTGGTAACTTCATTTCCCTATTAAATCAAAGGTATCACACCCATAGGATCGATCGACACACACAAAAAAAAGAAGATTATCTTTAATACTATTCAACACATATTTCATTGAATCGATTTTCTTTAATTATAGTGTTCTAGGAATATTATACGGGTTTCAACATTAATCAGCTACATTACAATTGCTATAGTATAATTCACTATTTTCTATTACTTTTTTTATGAGGGTGGGGTGTGGGTGGGGTGGGGTGTATTTATCCAAATGTTGTCAACCTTAAGTATGGGTAATGTTTTCCATCTTATTTCAGGATTTGTATTTTGAGAAGGCATACAGTCATTTTAGTGGTGAAGGAGTAAAGTAAGTTGATCACACACATATGAATAACAATCCTCCTGCTACAATATGTTACACATTAAAAGTAATTAAAAAAAACAAATTTGTTTTCAGTAGAAAGTATTTTATGGTTGGATGTGTTGACCAATAATTTTTCGAACAATATAAAACATAAACAGTGATACATGCATGTTTTTCCTATTGTTGCAGTTTTCATATTGGAAATTTCCGGAAAGTCTGTCAGATTTAGGAGAAGATATTGGTAAGTTGCAAATAAGTAACGGGTGGTCGGTCGGCACAGCGGTAACACACTTGCCTTTCACCTAGGTGGCGAGGGTTCATTTCCATGATCAAACGTAAAAAGTTCGAGTCACCTGCCCGACCTCAGATTTCCCCAGGTACCCCAGTTTCTTCCAACAGTAAGACCCCTCATGTTTCCATCCGGGAGTGATTCATATAAGTTAATATTATTTGCTTTGCAATTGTTGAAAAATAAATAATGTACACTTCAAGACAATTCAGTACTTGCATGAACTAAGCAACCCCTAGCATCCAATTAAATCCAGATGCTGATATAACAACAACCATCAGTCCCAATCTACAAACTATATGAAGTTGTATAGTGTATAAGATTAGTTGTAAGGTTTGATACAATTCTTGTTATAGGTGACAGCTATACAGGTCATTAAATGATACAGCACCTGAACCTGTATATATAGCTATATTACCACGAGATCAATACCTATACGTGATGTGTTCAGACATCTGTTTCAGAGCTGTAATAAAAAATCCCCACCTTTCCAAATATTCTATCAAATAAATAGTTGGGGGTTTTTTCTCATCTCTTTTAAAGGTTTATTACAAAATCAAAAATCATATTGACTCAGCACTTAAGTTGACCCCAAAAGATTTTTAAGTGCTTTCTTTCATATGATAATGTAGACATCCTTAATAATGTTACTGCATTATGTTGTTTTTTTATTTCATTTATGAATTCTTTTTATTCATGAAGTTCTGTTCAATTAACTGAGGTAAATTTAATGGGTCATATAATGCCTGAGATTTTTCATTGTCATTTAAGCTTGAAGAAATCAAATCAGTGCTTTGAGGAGATTTTTTTTCCTTCAAAATTTTACATCATATTGCATTTGTAACAAATGAAAATCATTCAAATATATTCTAAGAACGTCCTCGAAATATTTCCGATGCATTTACCTTATTTTCATAAAGATATGTAAAGCATTTAAAACATACTAATTGTTGGTCATTGGTGATATAAACATTTTGCAGAAATTACAAAATGTATTGTGTCCTAACTGCATAGCGAGGATATTTTCATGTTTTGCGACTTAACTACATAAATGTATTACATAGCAAGAATATTTTCATGAGTTGTGGCTTAACTACATATACCGTATCTATTATCATTAGATCACAAAAAGGTAGTAAATTAACACTTTGTTGGTGGAAACTTACATGACAAGTTTGGCCCGACAGATAAAACCCTGCCATGTGAAATACATAATCAGCTTTACAGACAAACATTGTAGGTAAGCAGCTCTGTGTGTTCACTTGATGACGTCTGTATTTCCTAGTTTTCAAGACCTATTTATATCACTGTGTTATCATGGTCTTCAATATTCTCCATTTTACCTGCAATTTACATAATTGTCTAAAAACCACATCAATGTATCAGCAAATTTGTCCTTGCGGATCTATACATTCTCAGGGTTACACATTTTGTTTGTTGACTTGATCACTTTTTGCTCTAAAAGGTTCATACTACTGTATATAGCTTGTAGCTACAAACGATGTCAGCACTAACCCTTACCAAGTTATACCTACAAAAATGCGGTATGTTTACCTGTGACAACAATTAACACCCATCTTTAGGTATCACATTAAATAACTTCATATTAATCTGAACTTAACATTTAGTTTGATTTCCAGCTCCAGAGCAATCCACTAAATGTGATATCGTAGTTTTTTTCTAGTTAGAATATTTAAAGGTACATTCAAGCTGAAAACTTCTTGTTTAAATTATAGATTGAACTCTCAAATGAAGAATTACCTAAACATAAGATGTCTTCTCGATAAGACTCTTTGCTAGTAATACTTTAGGACATTTTGAATATCTGATATCCTCCCAATATATAAACCAGTAAAGGCATTGCCAAGGTGTGAGGGATCAATACATATCTATGTAAATGGCTGGCCAGGTAAGACAAGGTAACATCCAGGTAAGCTGTTATGATAAGTCTCAGACACATATGATCTACACCTGGGCCAAGTAAGAGCATTACCATCTATAATACCTGTCAAAGCCTGCATAATTAACTGCCCTCCCTGGCCCATACAGCTTAATACACACCATTATCATAGGTACCCAGACTCTTAAGTAATGTTACCAGGAGACAGAAATGAAGCTTATACACAGTTATAACACTTGGAGACAGGAGACAGTTATAACACATGGAGACAGGAGACAGTTATAACACTTGGAGACAGTTATAACACTTGGAGACAGGAGACAGTTATAACACATGGAGACAGGAGATAGTTGTAACACTTGGAGACAGTAGACAGTTATAACATTTGGAGACAGGAGACAGTTATAACACTTGGAGACAGTTATAACACTTGGAGACAGTTATAACACTTGGTGACAGGAGACAGTAGACAGTTATAACACTTGGAGACAGCTATAACACTTGGAGACATCAGACAGTTATAACACTTGGAGACAGCAGACAGTTATAACACTTGGAGACAGGAAACAGTTATAACACTTGGAGACAGGAAACAGTTATAACACTTGGAGACAGTAGACAGTTATAACACTTGGAGACAGGAAACAGTTATAACACTTGGAGACAGGAGACAGTTATAACACTTGGAGACAGGAGACAGTTATAACACTTGGAGACAGTAGACAGTTATAACACTTGGAGACAGGAAACAGTTATACCACTTGGAGACAAGACAGGAGACTGTTATAACACTTGGAGACAGTAGACAGTTATAACACTTGGAGACAGCAAACAGTTATACCACTTGGAGACAAGACAGGAGACAGTAATTTACAATACTCAAGAGACAGATAATTCATACTTTGAGACAGTAAACAGCTATTACACTTATATAACATGTACACCCAAAGACAGCAGAAAGGGGACAGCTGATCATGATAATCCAAATTAATATAACTCAAAAACAGTAATAAGACAGGAGAATGATGCTTCAATTTTACAATAACACTTATCGTCTATGTAGTGATATTCCAGCACTGAATAGCTTTTCTTTTTCTACTAGAAAACTGAGCATTTTCCATTTTTTTTACAAATATGATCATTTTTTTCCAAGATGCTAAATGCTAATCCAAGCATATACTGTAGTAACCACCACAGACAGTAGTACCCAGAGACACGTGCAGCGTTTTGCTTGTCAAGGTATTTAGAATGATAGTGTTATTAAATAATTTATACACTGCCTCAAGCTTTACAGTCCGGGACGATCTTGTTTTGCTTGACTGATTAGGGACATACATAAAGATATCCATAAAATGATATGTATATAAATAACAAAACATGGAGATGCTTAATTTGAAGGTTCAGATACTATATACAGATAATCTCAGGGGGAAAAAACAGACAATTATGAAATGGTATTGAGGTTAACACAGCTTAAGGTTATCAAAATTAAAACTTGCGTCTAGTCTACGGACTACACCAATGACGTCAGCATATCAGTCTACAAGTGTCAAGAAATCAAAACAATGACGTGAGCGAAGCCATGTACAATACATCACTAGGCCACCTATCACATATCCATCATACTTTTACATCATGTAAACAATGCCATTTGAAGAAACAGTGCAGAAACTTAGATTTTATCGAGGGACAAAAAGTTACATTCCATGATAAATTTTCTGTTTTATCATGAACTATAGTCTATACACATTACTTCCTTCAGCTCCAGGTTTTTTGTTTTTCAAAAAACAGAAAACCTATTAAACTTCCAACTGAGTGCAAAAATAAGAAAATCTATTGTTATGATAGATAACACTGATAGTGCTAATACAAATACAACTTAAAATTTTCCTGTTCTTGTATATATATTTAACCTTGTATAGAACCTTTCCGCATTTTTTAACACAATGACTTCACAATGTGTATATATATATACATCTGTCACACTTGTACTGATAGTTAAACCTAGCAATTATTGATGCATCAAGCACATTTATTTCATGTGCCCCAGATTCTGTGAGTGAAATATATCAAAAGTCTTAAATCCATAACTTATCTTTTCAATCATTTATTATTTGGGATAAACAAGATTTGTCAGAAATTTTAAATTTTAAAAGTAGGTCAAAGGTCATGGTCAAGGTCCACTAAAACAGTACCAACGGAATGGTTTAGTCACAAGGAACATGACAAATATGAAAGCCCTATCTCGTATGGTTATTTAATTAACATACAGTGGCCAAGTTTTGTAAAATTAGGTCAAAGGTCACAGACAAGGTCAGCAGGTCGAAAAATGTAGTATCCATTGAAAGGTCATGTCAGAAGCAACACAAATGTGAAATACCTAAACAGTATCCTAATTAGTATTGAAACAACACTGTTTTATAAAAGCTTCAACCTAGCTACCTATGGATGACAGGGTATAGTAATAGCTCCCCTGGAGTTTCTCCCAGCGAGCTAAAAATACAATAGATTAGAACCAATAACACAACATCCAACATTAAGCCCCTGTACAGTTGTAGGTAAGCTGATTATTTTGTCACACATCCTATATGTGTTTGTAAGATTTTATACCAATATTACATAAAAAATCATTTCTAGCAGCCCGGCAACCAGTCAAAACCACGTCACAACTTGATCAGGTCAAAAATAGAAATACATCAGACATTTTAACTTATCCCGACATTTGACAAATTGAAAGCTCAGTTTTATGTCATTTTAACCTGTAATGGTACACATTACTACACAGGTGATAACAGTTTGTGCTCTATCTCATGAATATTCATGAAGCTTTTACATCAAAACCTAGCATCGTTGTATCACTAAGTAAGTTCTTTGATAACATTATAAAGCAGTGAGGCATTGTTAGATCTTTGTAACGCTGAATCCCCAGACATGCATGACCTATATCCCATTATATGGACAATCTGAATCCCTGGACATGTAAAACCTATACCCCATTAAAGGGACAATCTGAATCCCTGGACATGTAAAACCTATATCACATTAAAGGGACAATCTGAATTCCTGGACATGTAAAACCTATATCCCATGAAAGGGACAATCTGAATCCCTGGACATGTAAAACCTATATCCCATTAAAGGGACAAACTGAATCCCTGGACATGTAAAACCTATATCCCATTAAAGGGACAAACTGAATCCCTCAAGATGTATATTAGACCTGTGACCTTGAAAGAAGGTCAAGGTCATTGATTTGAACAATTTCTATAGCCCTTCATCCCATCATGCTGCTAGCCTAATATCATTTTGTTTAGATGTTGTAGTAGGTCAAGGTCATTGATTTCAACAAATGTTGTAGCCCTTCATCCCAAAAGGCGATTGCAAAAGATCACTTTAGGTGTCCTAAAAAACATTTTCCATCATATATTTAATGAACACCTTCCTAATATAATCAATACAAGAGTTGTCAGAAGACAAAATACTTTTAATTGTGTAAAAACAGTTTTTCACCCCAGCACCAAAATAATTTTCAGACTAAAATTACCAATCAAATAAATTGTACATCATCTTATGTATTGCCTTCATAAAGGAAATCAAAATTACTCCCACTTAACTACAAGCTTCCTTTATTAGCCAATAACTGCAAAGTAACTATTTGAATTTTTTTGGATACACAGTGGGAATTCCTTCCAATGCATCAACCATGAACATTTACTAAATTGTTACTCTTTGATGCAGATTCCTGCATGCACTAAGGATATGAAGAGTTACAATTATAAAGTTTTGATGTTAAGGATGACTTTGAAGCCATGTATGAAAATGAACTTTTAAAAGTTAACCAATTTCAAATTCAGGGCATAATCAAATACATAATTTTCATCTTTATATTAGTATTCTCTGCGAGGCAGCTGGAGGGTGTTATTAACCTAGCATTAGCTGTCGCTTTGTCCATTGGAAAGTATATAAAAACCTCAGAAATACAGACAATATATATGTTAGCCCTAGGAGCAATCATGCAACTCAATAACAACAGTGACTGTATACTAGACAAAAAATGTCAATATTGAATATAAAATCTGATATATAGCCTACAGGTACAGCTCTGTATCGGGAGTCTAACCAGCTATATCACAAGTACAAATCTATAGGTCAGTTACCAGTTTAGCAGTCCATCCATAATGTAAATTCACTTGAGCACACACTGGATTCATATAATATTGTATAAAACCACGGTCAACACCCAGCTAAAAGGAAAATTACACTTTCAAGTAACAGAATTTAAATTTACTGTAAATTTTAACTAAGCAAAATAAAAAAAAAAATTAAAAAAAAATAAAAAGTGCATGATGAAATATTGCTATTGCAGGTTATTTGATTCCATTTGACACCTGTACTTTAAATGCAACAGGGATGAACTTTTAGACAAATGCTGATGTCATCACATTACGGAAATGGAATTCTTATTTCCTGATTTAATTTCAGATCAGACAAAACTTGTGAATAGATCGTGTTCTGTTACTATCATGTTATGTCATGAGCTAGAGCTTATCTTGTTCAAAATTAAAACTGAATCTGTTCTAATCATGCACTTAATAATTAAGAATAACGAAATTATACTCAATAATGGTAGTGATGGGTATCTGTTTCAATAACAGAATCGATAATCGAAAACTCAACATCAACTGATTACTGATTGTAATCAGTTTTCTAAATTTATCACAGAATTGCCCTTTCGCAGAAAGATTTATGTACATTCCAAGTATATTTATTACACATCTTAGACTTCAATATCAACATCTTTAATACTGAACACAAACAAAACATTTAACGGTGGTTAATATATATTTCTAAATTCTCTTAATTACATGTAAATGACCAATGAACATATCGCTAAAATTTTGAGGTACTTCAAGGTGCAGTAACATTAAAATGATATGTGAAGCCAGTTTTATTAACACTTCCAGAAAAAAAACAGTAATTACTTTTTTTAAAATCATTGATGATTTTTTTTTTCAATCAATTTTCTATTCTTTTCTATCATCAGCCCACCACTAAATAATGGTACAATTTTTTTCTCAGTTTACATTATAGTAGAACATTCTGTATAATTATCGAAAATGAAAGAAAGAAACATATGTTACTTCTCACAAGCTTAAGTAGACTACCAGTAAAGACAAACTATTGTTGATGTCATCCAAGTTCTGTACAGCCTAAAGATAGAACG
The DNA here is from genome assembly GCF_902652985.1 of Pecten maximus. Taxonomy (NCBI): domain Eukaryota; kingdom Metazoa; phylum Mollusca; class Bivalvia; order Pectinida; family Pectinidae; genus Pecten; species Pecten maximus. Next base: position 34,379,003 of record NC_047020.1, read on the forward strand.
GCACTATACGATACTTAATTATATAGCTTTGAAAGTACATGTTTTATCTGCAATTCTTTTTCAAATACAAATGTTACTAAATATTGTCATATATTTCTAATACTGGAATGTCATATAAATGTTCATTCAATTCTTTAGTTTTCTTGGATTTTCATTTGAACTACATACTGTTATGACCATTGTTATCAATTTGTACTGTATATAAATTATCAAACACATCCTTAATATATAAATATCAACATCCAACCAATGGCATATCTAGGTCATCCAAAATAATGACATGTGATAAACAAAAACTGATAAAACTTAACAGATAGGGTCTTTTGATATAGAAGATGGCCGAATTACTTCACGTATATACATGGTAGAAAAATATCTATACATCTATGATCAATTTCATAAACTAACAAGATCCCCCTATACAACTGGATATCAAATAATCACTTGGAGATTAAATCACTTGGACTAATAACTAACAGTAATTAAAACAAATGTTCAATTACGAAAAAAAGGAGGAAATTCCAATGTAGATATTTATTGATTTTGAAAGCCCAATGTTTTATTGGGGGGTTTTTATGCAAGGTTACTCTCCGCTATTCCAGGAAGTACAGTCATCCGTTGAATGTCTGATTGGCTAACAAACAGCAGAGCTACTGTTATCGAAGGCCCTATTGGGTGTCCTTGGTCTGAGGATAATTGTAAACACTTCATTTCCTTGTTATATGTCTACTGTATTGGCATAAATCTATCACAGATCACGATAATCTAGTGTTTGAGTATAGGGAAATACAAAGAGATGTTGAATAAAAGGATAAAATGATAACATGAGAATTATCAACTTTTCTTCATAAATAATTTCAAACACATCAGAAATCTAGAATACTGACAGGTCCTCTGTTGCTTGCATTTGTCGATAGCACAAAACTACCGTGGTATACAGTTTATATTTGTGGTCTCATTAACTTACAGGTAAACAACAGCAATAACATTTGGAGTAGTACATATATATCATTAAGATGGTGATGCAAGGTACTATACATTATGGTCCGGTACAGGTACTGATTCAGAAAATAATAGATGCTTGCTGGATGGGTATTTCTATAATAGGTAGATCTTATTAAAAAAAAAACTAACGACAGTACTGACAAGTGAATTATAGAATTTTAGACTAAACAATTATCAATTTGCCAGTGCATACATTTTCAAGTTAATCATTTTAATATTGTTTGATTATAATAAAGTATCAAATTGAATGTAATTTACGGAAGTTATGTTGGTGACTTTGTGGCTGCATGTCCTTGACTGCCTTATCAGTATTGTGATATATTATCTCGGTATTCAAAGTTGTTCAAACAAGTTAAAGTGATTTAAATAATAACAAATCCTGTCAGTCACAGGTAACCTCTACCTGTTACTAAATACTTGCCCAGCCAATGTCGGTCATGCTCCAGATAACACCATAATCATAAAATATTTACAAAACACAAGATATCATTATGTGTTGCTTAAAAAAGGTTGTATAGTGCAAATGTTTTTGGTCTGGCAAATAGGCAATTCAAATCATTATATTGTACATAAAATGGGTCAATGAAGCAAAGGCCTTGAGCGATGCAGTAAGTATTCCCAACATGACATCCAGATCTGTGCAGCAAAATGTCAGGTTTGCAGAAAAATGGTTGCATTTCAAATAAATATTGATTACTGGTTTTCTACTGTCTCATTTACCAGACACCACAATATAAAAGTAATTTTCTTGGTTTCAAATTATTAATCTTCCAACAAATAACAGAACTTTTGTAATCTTTACTGAATCTGCTGCATTTAATGCTTTCCTCTACTAACCCAGAGTGATAAAATATGCTCATATGAAACAACTAGTATTGTAGTGTATGTCACCTGAAACAACTAGTATTGTAGTGTATGTCACCTGAAACAACTAGTGTTGTAGTATATGTCACCTGAAACAACTAGTATTGTAGTATATGTCACCTGAAACAACTAGTGTTGTAGTATATGTCACCTGAAACAACTAGTATTGTAGTATATGTCACCTGAAACAATTAGTATTGTAGTGTATGTCACCTGAAACAACTAGTATTGTAGTGTATGTCACCTGAAACTAGTGTTGTAGTATATGTCACCTGAAACAACTAGTATTGTAGTATATGTCACCTGAAACAATTAGTATTGTAGTGTATGTCACCTGAAACAACTAGTATTGTAGTGTATGTCACCTGAAACAACTAGTGTTGTAGTATATGTCACCTGAAACAACTAGTATTGTAGTATATGTCACCTGAAACAATTAGTATTGTAGTGTATGTCACCTGAAACAATTAGTATTGTAGTGTATGTCACCTGAAACAACTAGTGTTGTAGTGTATGTCACCTGAAACAACTAGTGTTGTAGTGTATGTCACCTGAAACAACTAGTGTTGTAGTGCATTGACAAATGTTTTACATACAAAAACAGAAAGGAAAGTCAATGACATTTAAAAGCTTTCCACACAAAGCTACAGAATCAGAGCAAGGCTGCCAGTGTAATATAAAAGTATTCATCCTACACAACTTCACACATCACAACCTGGTACTAATGCAACAGGTGGTGGAAATGGGAAGAAATATCAGGGCTTTATCCTGGAATTAGGGCCATAAAGGCGGCTGAGTTGACAGACAGGAATAGGTATAGCTATTCATGGTATTTCATCAATACTGATCTAAATCTGAAGCTTATCACACGACAATATTACTTTTGATACCAACCACCGAGCCTTAAATGTCAATGAGTGATGCCGAGGATGACAATTCATTCTTTTTGTATCAGTTTGTGCTGATTTAATAGCTAAGGCTATTATTGATGATATGTACTTTCTTTCCCTTTACTAACTTGAAAATCTGAACAACATTTTGAACAAGATAGATAAAAGCTATTGATAAGGATACTAATACACTGACATTACAATCAGAGCCCAAGGTGAATGCCACACAGATATCACGGAGCAGGTTAACAAAACTATAACCGCCTTGTCCCACAGTGAATGGGCAGGCCACTGAAAGAAAGTATAATCTCCCTTAAGCTTGGTTTCTGGGATTTAGTCAGGTGAGAAGAATACAATCAATTCATCAGATTGTTTTAACAAATCAAGCTCTTCAGTTACAAAATCAATAATTTACACAACACGTTTTGTGGTCGAGTGTATAGAGACTGGACTCAAACTATCATTTGATGTTTATTTAATCAACACCTGGATTAAAGTAAATTGAGGTTGATTTAATTAATGTTTGGATTATTGATTTGCAAAAAAACTAGAAAATATCTAAGACATAAATGCCCCTGCTGCCACTTGACACCCAGAAACACAGTTCGGTGAGGATCGCATCAGCAGTTCGTGAGATTAGCTAGTTACATTGCACCAGTACGGGAGGGTACACAGGACGAGAGAGGACAGGAGAGGACGAGATGGGATGAACATGGGTAACAATATATACAACCCCATTTTACAGCGGATGCATAAAAGTACAGATAAACTTATGAAAGTATTACAAAGTTTGAAGGCAGCATTTCACAGTTACATATGTTGTTCCACACCCTGTATATAAAACACAAGTGGTTGATTCTGGAATTTGCACCCTGAAAGTACCGGGAGGACATTTCAAATTGAAATGTGACAGATGAGTAAAATTGCAATGACAAAGCAGGAGCTTCCGAACGTTATATAAGGACATTCTAACCACCTAAGGTATCTGGTTACCATATTACACATTCAGTCGTTCCTTTATCAAAGTCTTTGACCTTGAAAATACATACCAGGTACACAAAACCCTATATCACCATCTGTGGGTATATATCTTGTTGGATACCAAATATGATAGGAGAGAAAAAATGTAACAACCAGACCGGGACTTGAACCCCAGTATCACATGACATTCAAACAGGTACATCACTTAAAGTTGATATTATATATACATATATGTAAATCTTTAATCAAAGTATAGATAACTGTGGTGTTAATGGCATGAGCTAACTGTAACAAAGTATTACTGTAGATATTAAGTTTCATAGAAAATGAAATGCATAAATCTTCAGATGTCCTGTAGTTATAAACCAAAGCTAAAACGTACCTGTAGCATGTCAGCCACATCGTGAGGATCTTGTCCCTGATGCTGAAACAACAAAATAACATTCAGTGTTAAAAAATTCCATATTCTAGAACAGCACAGTTTACATAAAGGTGATCAAATATGTAAGTACTTGAGTGAATGCAATGCTTCAAAACGAGTCAGTCTTTAAAACACAAACGGCTAATATCTTTCCAAAAATATCTTGCTTGATTAAGTTTAGCATTATGGATATACCATAACCCAAATAGTATGCATCATATGCAAGAAATGCAGAAAAGTAGATGTTTCACCTGCAGAGCCCAAGGAAAAAATAATCCCAAACAAGAACTTCTCAATGAAAGTGCTTTCAAGATTGTTGTTGATTGGACCAAGGTAAAGTTGTTTATAGAAATCTGAATTTCTAGACAGAAGTGACCTTGACCTTTGACCTTTAGATCTGAAAAGCAACCTATGTAGTACTCTCAGTAAGGATGTCTAATATGACCTTTGCCTATGATGTGAACAAAAAATAATGCGCAGAAACTTATTTTCTTTTTACAGGTCACAACTTAACACTGATAATTTTTCCCATCAGAACTCCTACAAAATTAATTAAGACAGAGAAAATTACTCGACTTAGATTAGAAGTATTACCTCAATCTTGATTTTAAGAGGCTTTCGCTTGTTGGTATTTGTAGGTCTAGGAAAGGCATCCTCTCCATTCTGATTGCTTGGTTTTGATGAATTGCTCTCCTCCTCAACTTTAACTTTAACCTTCTTTTCCTCTGGGGTGGAGTTGCTACCACTCTTTGGTGGTGGCGGTTTACTAGAGGGCTTAGTTTGCTTGCGTACAGGACTTTCATTGCGTACATTAGTTGAAGATGAGGAGGCTGTTGATGGGTGACTTCGCTGGTTTTGACGGTCATGGTTGGATGAGTCTGCAGTCATGTTGGCACTACTTTTGGAGTTCGGAGGTTTTGAGGGAGAGACAGACCGATTTGAGCTGGTATCGGTACCTGATCTCCGAGATGCCAACTGGCCATCTCTCAAGGGCTTTTCTCGGGAAGCACTGTTACCAGATTTTTGTGGTGTAGGTGGTTTTGATTTGTCTGGTAAAGGATCAGCAGTAGGAACTGCAGGAGTGACAGGATTTTTAGCACTAGAAGGGACTTTTTGACGAGGCTTGCCGTTGACATTGTGTTGTGTGGGAAAGGGTCGCCTCTTATCTGACAGAGGAGTCTGAGGATAGGAATAACTATGAACACCAAGAGCACTGTTGAAGAACTGTTTGGCATCATCGTGGTCACCTAATGCATTTGCAACAACAGAATCCTTCTGTATGACCTGTGGGAGAAAATTCAAATTTAATGTTCAACCAGATTAGTTTTCCTTTCTTTAGGTACTTCAATTGATAACAAAATTATCAGCAACTTTACAGTGTAACTGTCTATAATGCAATGACATGAAAACATTTAATTAACCTCCGGTGACTTGAATTCCCCTTCATTTACAAGCTACATGAATCAATTAAAGTGCATTTCAGTTTTTTCTGTAACCCTTAGCTTTTATATCATAAAGACATTCAACACAGAAATAAATGATATACATTAATATCTTCTGAAATATACAATAATCATGCCACACTTGATAAAGGTGGTGACATCTCATGTTTTAAGAAACTTACTTTGCGTGGCTGTTGTGGAAAGAGGTTTGAGCACTCCCGGTACGTATCGTTGGGTTTGGTCGCCAGTTTTGAGGAGCGAGCTTGAGCTTCTCTGTGTCTTTGAGCCTGCTCTTTTGCTTCCTTCATTCTGACAGAGTCTGCATGACTGCAAAAAGACATATCAAACCTGCTTATAAATGATATTCAATGATCAACATACTGTATTAATGTTGACAAGGGATGAATCAACGAAATTCTATATATAGTGAAGACATTTATTATATAGTGAAGACATTTATTATATAGTGAAGACATTTATTATAAAGCGGTGTTACTGAGTACATGCCCGTCAAAAACATTTTCCATTGACATTTTTGTCAAAAAAATCAATAAGACATAGGTTAATATATACATGTATGGATGTTTTCTCACAAAATATCTTAAATTCCAATGCCCAGGGATGTTCAAGGCAAAGTGTTGCTGGTCAAAAAAACTTCCCCTATACTTCAGTAACAACTTTTCAAAGATCATGCAACCTTTATTTTCTTTTGGGGTCCCTTTAAATCTCCCATGCATACACAATGACTTTTACACTTAAAAGTTAAATGTAAGATTTTATCATTTAGTTATCCCATGTAGTTTTGTTTCTTCATAATGACAGTATTTCAAATGATTTTTTGTTAATTATAAATAACCAATCATTTAATAAAAACAAAAAAAATAAATCCAATTGAAATCAATCTAAACCTTAAAGCCTTTATAAGGGTCAGATCTGCATAATCATCTCCAATATTGCTAGCTGAGCACTAACTAAAATGTTGGCACTTCCTTAGATGCGATGACAGATGACCAAAACATTATAATGTCATCCAATTAAAACCTCAATTGGAAGCTTTTAACTTGCACTGTCAGCTTCAACTAGACAAAACTTCAAACAATTAAGGGAAAAAATGCTATGTACAGTTTATGTGAAGTACATGTGCACTAACGGATACTACTTGGTATTTCTGTTTACAATTTTCTGTTGGGGTTCAACATGTTGGGGTTCAACATGATAGCGTTTCAGTATTTACAGTATCTATACAGTAAGCCAGCTGCGATAAGACTGTCAAGAATCAAAGGCCTGGTCATAACAGTGTGTAACAGTATGTTGGCTGTAATTATATAAGGTGGCACGTCCAGGTAAATTTACCTGTGTCGTGTCACCCAAGTATGCATTGTGTCCTTATGGACCTCTCCATAACTCTGGTTAATTAAGAGACACTAATTGTGTGTTAAGTCATCCCTACATCATTTAAAACAATTTTAGAATAGGACCAAATATATTTATTTCAGATTCCTAGCAGAATTTTTATAATACACTCTAACAACTTATCTGATGGTTAGATATACATTTATTGATTTTATTTTGAGCATTTTACTTCCAAGCTGACCAAACAAATAGAACAGGTCTATAGCTAGTTGTGAGAAAATTATGAGCATGAATAATAATACATACACAAGACAGTAGCTAGGTGCTATAAATGCATTTTATTACGTATTTCATACTGTTTTAAAGTATATTGAACCTGTATACTCATTTATAATGAACTACGCATATAAAATTGAAATTCTACATTTAGTGACATCTTTTTACTGCCATACATATGCATCTTGAAGAGAGTATCTGTATTCCTACATCCATGAGATGAGTTAAATGTTCTGTCTATCTGCGTATCAATATGCTAGCAGCTGAAAGTTACTACTCTGACAGGAGATTTGACAATTTACTAATAAACACCTTCAATAAACACTTGTTACTACATAATTCAAAGCTTATTTGATAGACATGTTTCCATGTATACTATTCAGGGTTTTTTTCACAGCCTTTTTTTAGGCCTTTTTGTTTCATTTTGGGAAGAAAATTGGTGAATAAGGAAAGACTTTTTCAGAAGTAAACTGCAAATTTGGGAATTTGGCTTAAACAATTTCAATTGGGAATGGGGCCCATGAACGGCCTCCAAAAAAACCTCAGAAAAAGCCCTACCGTTAGTCAGACCCCAAAAAGTCCTCAGAAAAAGCCCTACTGTTAGTCAGACCCCAAAAAGTCCTCAGAAAAAGCCCTACTGTTAGTCAGACCACAAAAAGTCCTCAGAAAAAGCCCTACTCTTATTCAGACCCCAAAAAGTCCAAAAAGTTCTAAGAAAAAGCCCTACTCTTATTCAGACCCCAAAAAGTTCTAAGAAAAAGCCCTACTCTCTTAGTCAGACCCCAAAAAGTCCTAAGAAAAAGCCCTAATGTTAGTCAGACCCCAAAAAGTCTTCAGAAAAAGCCCTACTCTTAGTCAGACCCCAAAAAGTCCTCAGAAAAAGCCCTGGTGTTAGTCACATGATCCAGTTCACATATTTTACAGATCACATCTGAGGGATATTATACATATATGTAGGATATATCTATGATAACATCAGAGAGCTGTAGTTGTAGTAAATAAAGATGGCATACATAAGCTGAACTGACTGTGATGAGTGTATTATACAGATACCATCAACAACCCATCTGTCCAGTCTGGACATGGTCATCTATTTATATCTGTGGGATCAACAGACTGACCAGTATAGACCTAAACAAGAAACTTTTCAATAATTTTCAATGTTAATAAGACCAGGTGTTTCTTAAAGGTTAGCTTCTTCATCAATATCCACATGTATCTAATTTGCACCAGGTAAATCTAGGTCAAACAATAAGCACAATGAATTTGATGCAGATCTAGATAATGATATAAGTCTACCCAGGGCTGACCAAACATTTTGATATATATAATTATTTCAGAAACTTATACTTAAAAGTGCCTCTTTTAAAGGTTTATTCTGCACCTACTAGCTAGGGTTCAAACAATGTCAGTCATCTAAATTCATAATTGTTCATTTAGCCATATTTGCCGCATTTTGATTATTTTTATACTGACCTCATGTAATATTGCATCATTGTCTTCAAAGAGCTTTTTAAAAAGCTTTGAAATTGAAAACATACATGCACATACTTTTTTTAATACAGCTCTCCTCAATAGAGAAAACAAACGAGTAGTGGAATTTTACTCTCTTTTTTTTTGTAAAATGGAGTTTTTCATTTATATGAAATAAATTTCCACAAGTGATTTTTTATGATAATATTCTTTATCATTTCTGTGTGCAATCCATCAGGAAGATCAACATTTGTATTATCTCCAACTTCAAGATATCAATACAGATAAATGGTCAGGACACCACCAATGCGGCAATATTAGCAATGGTTCTGTTTAAAACCAGGCTTTTGTGGGATGGGACAGCCAATTACGAGTAGCCAGCCACTGCAGTCAAACATTATGTACACAACTGTGCCAAGTCAGTAACACCTCGACAGACGTATCTGTAAATTAATTCCCTTGCGTAAAATGTTGCACAAATACAACACCAACACCAACTGAGGTTAAAATTCCAACAAAATAAACATAGAATAATACAGTTCTCCAGAGTATTGACCTCAATGTCAAGAATTTTTTATTGTTACAATCAAATCCAAGTGCCCATGACGATTTATTTTCAAACGGTTTGGTTCTAAGTATACATAAAAAACATGCACCTGGCATCAATATATTATTACACTCATGGCCAACTCATTAGAAAATAAATTTTCATCAACACCCACGAAATATGAGAGGTCTTGAGTTTTTAAATGTCAAATTCAGAACTGAAGAAGTGGCAATTATTAATATTTGATACTATATATAGGATTTAATATTACCAGAATAATTTGAATGATATTATCATCCACCATATAGCAACTATAAAATGAAACTATTCTACACCTTTGAAATGTTCCAAGTACGTACTTATAACTGGGCAAGTGACATCTTACCAATTTTAAGTTTTCAGACACAATTAAAGAGTAAATAATATGATTGGGAGGAAGTTTTTGATTTCCCAAAATAAGTTATGGATCCTTTTTTTTGACATGCAAAGAAATGTCTGTGCGACAAATGTCTTGACCCTTTCGATTTAAATTTGTGATTCAACTTTTGCTACTTCAAAGTGTCAAGGCTGGGGTCATCTGAGTCACAATAATACTTTATAATAGTAATAATCAAATACATCAGATCAGACAATACCACCTCTGGTCTGATATTTGACAGATACAGGTTCAGAAGCATCTTCTAGTCTGGATCTGTAAACCTAATAATTTGCTGACATGACAGACAGCTGAGCCAAAATGTCAAGTTATGAGCGATTTTCATTGACGTCAGAAGTAACCAGATTATTACAAAAGGCCATGTCTTGACTTTTCTAATGTGGTATTTTAGAACCATTGCAAGTGTTCCAGCTACTAATTAAATCAAATGAATTGCTTTTAAAAATTGAGGTTTTCAGCAAACGATGTAATGGTCTTTCAACATGCATCAATATTGCTATAAAATCTATCAAAACCTGGCAATATTTTCATTTTAATGATAACAGTATATTAATCATTATTCTTTGTTGTTAATTGCTCTTCTTTAAATAATAGTTTGTGAGGTATATATATTGAAAAGGCAAATTTAATGCTATCACAATAAGATATGTGATGTCACAATAGTGGTCATGTGATCAAGTGGTGTACATGTTGGTCCTCACGACACATATTACATCCTTTATGCATTGCAGTGGGAGAAAATGTTAATTATATAGCTACTTAAAATGAACAAAATCAGCTAGAGGTAACGACAAAGTTCATCATTTGATACATATGTTGTTTAAATGATCCTAGACTAATGTTGCTACTTGCTTAAAATAGCCAGAAATCCAGTTATAGAGTCATAGCTGTAGGGATGTTGAGAATTCTCATACCAAAGAACACACACCATAGGATCCATAGCAGTCAGCAGCAATCTTTTTCTTAATTATTCATTAGGTCATTGGTATCCATTTCTATTGATTTCCATGACAAAGCTATCAACAATGGCCAATGAAAGATTAATGTTCTTGAATTTCTTGAAACATTAAATTTATCTTTTGAACAATATCTAGACAATCACATGTAGAACTACCCAATTATGACCACACATAGCAACCAGTATGTCGTCTCTTAGCGAAACTCTCAAATTTGCTAATATATTGCTAAGGCAAACATGTTTCTGTTTCCTTATTATTTTTTAAAACTCCTGTGAGGTAGACTGATAATTATATAATTAGCTTCTATGAGTTTATTTGTGACAACAGTATTATCCTATAACTCGCTACACTTCCCAGTATATACAGTCAATATATGTGTTATAAACTTGTTACTACCTGAAGTTTACAACAGTTTGTTTCTACATATTTATATTGAGAAAACACAAAGTTATATATATTTATAATGATATAACAGGGCATCCATTAGACCCTTGAGAGTATGTTTTTGACTCCCCAAATTGAGATCTGACTCTTGGGTTTGAAGAGACTTGTCTATTTGACATATGTTATGACCCTTCAGATTTCTCAGAAATAGTGATTTGAAATTGCTAAAAGTCAAGGGTCAACTGGATGCCCTGATATAACATGTCCTTTAGTTTTAGAGAAATAACACTTCTGTGCATGGAGAGAAAAATGTTTTTGACAGTAAAACAGGGTAAATATTACTGAATATATATATATATATATTATAGTGTTTTTAATTAACTAATTACATATAGACACTGGACATTGAGCTACGTGTCTGAAGGGTTGTTGCCTGTTTAAGTTAGGCACAGGTTATGTGTACTATTCTTGACACTTTACTTCATTCATATGATCCAGTAGACTCTGTCGTAAATCAGTATATGATAAGGCAGTACAAGAAATGTTGTGTGTATATTTAAAGCTGTTAGCGCTGAAATAGAAGCTACTGCTTTATGCTTCCCAGGGGCTTGAGAATGACAATATTAAAGGTCTGACAGCTACAGATAATAATTCGTGAACCAAACTGAGACATGTCAAGCTGCTGTGATATACTCTTACTATTAATAAAAATTTCTAAAATTATCATTAGTTATAATCATGATGAAATTGGCCCAGATTAGGCTAAATGAGTGTCTGTGTAATAGTTTAAATATGTATACAGATAAGTAGATAATAAACAACACTCTGTGTTATAATACCATTTCCTGTCGAACAGTATTGTGATTTCATCCAGTATAGTGATTTCATCGAAATAACACCTAATTATCACAATATGAAGGTAATTATTGCAATGGGAATCTGGACATTAACTGGATTATGTAACACTGACGACAGCAACGTCAAACATTTTCCTGTGCCATTTGTTAATTTGTGAAAATGCAGTGATCACAATCAAAGATTTGAACTCTGGACCTCCAAAATCTATCGTATTACATCTCTACCACCTAAACTAAATGTCAACACCCTAGCCTATGTCTGTACCATTCTCCACCTTCTTTGTCTCCAAAAACACTCTAGATGACAATGAAGGCACTAAAGGCAGGGATTCCCCTAGGTCTGGGTTCAAATTGGTATGGGATAAAGATCCAACAGATTTCATGAGAGGGGACATATTTTTACCGTGGGCGGGATCCCGAAGCACAAAGTGCCTCGGGTGAGAAGCAAAGCAAGGAGACGGGTGGGTTCAGGTTTGGAAGTATCCTTGTTCTACAAGATTTTTCTCTCTCTTCAAAATACCCTTGCTTTGATTTTTTTTACAATATAAATCTTAATATTTTATGCTCTATCACATGAATTGAAAACAAAGTTCTTTTCTTATACATATTTCTAAAGGTAAAAAAAAAAAAACACACAAAAAAAGTGTCTGTGAAAGTCCTATAATTTCCAAAATGAAAATGTACACATTGTAATAAAACAAAAAACAACATCAATTAGGTTTTTGTGTTTTACTCAAGTTTATATCGATATGTAAACTACATGTGTATTTTCTATGTAATATACTCACTAGCACCATTGCATTAAAAAAGTCTGTGGAATTTATTAAGGCTGAAATGCCAGAATATTAATCTTTATCCGTTTGGTCATATCGAGATCTATATCACCATAACGAAACACAGACAAGGAGTATGCAACTTTTAATACCATTTTTTAAGGGGAAATATGGAATATCGCGGCCCAGAATGATCCCTGTTAAGGTTGCAATGCCTTGTTAGAGCCATTGGTGAGAACATCGCTTTAAATTAGGGATGTCGGGTACAATTTTGTTACCCCGGGTACTCGTTCTTTACAACCCGACCCGTACCCGGCTACCCTTTGGCTGTAGACTTGTCCCGGTAACCCGTTGGCTGTAGACTTGTAAGTTGTAGCCCTGTACGGACGTTTATAATAGAACAGGAGAGGCCTTCGATATTATGAACATGGATTTGTTTGTGTTAAATGAATATGTGTGTTTTGCCTTACGTACATTGCGGAGTTCCGAGTGTTACAAGAAAAATTGGTGTTGAGGCCGCACGTTTCGCGGACATGAGAAAGTGTCAACAGACGATTTCGCGGACATGAGAAAGTGTCAACAGACGATGCAACAATGTAACTGTTCATACAAAAACATGTTTACAGAACACTAAAAACAACGTTTAATTATCTATATGTGATGACTCAAGTGTGTCAAGGCTACGGTGTACTTTGAAATATATGTGTACTTCGGTGAACTATAGTAGTTAGTACTGTACTATGTTAGTACAAAGTTTCGGGGTTCGGGTACACAATTTCAAACCCGGGTCGGGATCAAAACCGACCCGTAACGGGTCACCCGGGTACTCGTTACAGCCCTATATACTTTAAATTAGTGGTATGGCATTCCCTTAAAGAGTGAGCCCCTGTGTAGGCAGGATATTTTTGTACCCCTTAAACAGATTTGGTAGACTTGACCACTTCATATGAATTTATTGGAGGTTAAAAGACTTTGTGGTAGCCAAATAACCTAATTGTGGTTGTCTTTGGTATCAAAGATATAATTTAATGACAAAAGGTAAATTATGATGTTGATAGTGCAGGTTACCTTACCAGCTTCAACTGTTGGAATTTCTTTAGTGGAGTAGTAGAGCTTTCTCACCTTAGCAACTATTTGTATTATTCTTTCCTACTTCAGTGCTTTTGACCAATCCAGACTACTAAAGACTTTCATTTGAGACAGAACCTCAACTTTAATCTTCAGATTTCAATGTCACTGCAAAAATCTGTCATTTCACCAACAGAAACTTTGCAACTTGGCTACTCAATTATTGACTATCAATTTAACCGAGCTCTGATCCACTACATATCATGCAAGAACTGAAAATTTCCACATGTTTACCAAAACTTCACTGTAGCTTTTCCATTATTGTGATTACAATGATGACATGACAATTTTTGATGATTTGAGTTACACAAATATCAAAAATTTTGATGTCCATGTAACTCACACATATGTTTAGAACAATGTAATGAGTCAATTTTGAAAGCATTGTTTATGACACACAAACACTGTATATATTTTGTTTATCATAGAATAAGTTATTTGGGGTTTTATACCAGGGGAAATTCCTCTCATGCTGCACCTCTTTATACACATACTTTCGATACATTGTATAGCACAATTGTAATCAAATAGAACATGTAAATGTGAATTCGGCATTTCGTACAGGTCATAAATAACACGAACTCTGCCCACAAACATGTGACGTCGTTCATTTAGACATATAGTGCATATGGGTCTATGTATTCGTATGGATAGGGGGTCACGGTTTGTGTTTTGGAACGAGGCCATTTCACGTTTTCAGGTTTCGAAAAACATATTTATTACAATAATACCAACCTTGTCGACATAGCTGAAGACTGTCTACTGCTAGCCATGATTCAATCTGTTGGTTTCCAATTTAACTTCGTAATAAAGTCCACACACGTGTGTCTACCAAGTTCTTATACTATTTTTGGGAAACCGTCTGTCCCAGATTGTTACAACTCTCCTACATCTTTACTCCAATTCACAGCTCAGCTACGTATAAAACTGGTAATTTCAGACTGTATCAATCGATGTAGTCGTGATCGAATTCTGGAAAATCCGAATACATCTTGTTGTAAAACAAAATTCGTATTTTCCATGAATTTACTGTCTACAATTCACAACTGTTCAGCACTTTTCCTCCATTATTTCACCTTATTTACAGATGGTTCATTCGTTATTCATCCGCGCTGTCACCGACTTTCTATCTATTTCCGTTTTGACAACATACGCGATTTGAATAAAGAAAGGCGTTGTGATACGCCATACTGGTTAAATCTTTAATATATGAGGTATTTACTTTCTTAAATGAACGCTTGTTGCGACAGTTATCGACAATACAAGAAAAATATAATATTTTTTCAAACTCGGATGAAGTGCAAGACATGAGTAAAAAGGCCAAAACGATAGGTAAAGTCACGTGTTCAATGGTTTTATTATGGCGGGATTTATGAAATGTCGACTTCGCGTAAGATAATATACTAATGACTCAATGACATGTGAATTTAGCAAAAATGAAATTAATTTTTCATTTTCAAGTCATTTTAAATAG
This sequence comes from Pecten maximus, assembly GCF_902652985.1. Taxonomy (NCBI): domain Eukaryota; kingdom Metazoa; phylum Mollusca; class Bivalvia; order Pectinida; family Pectinidae; genus Pecten; species Pecten maximus. The sequence continues at coordinate 34,394,266 of NC_047020.1, forward strand.
AATATGTTGCATAAGATGTATCTTAAACATGTTGTTTCATTAACCTCCACGGCTTTTTTGAAAAGTAAAAATCATATTTGCACAAAGTCGAAAGAAAAGTTTCCCAGATCTTTACTAGATAAACCATTATATGATAATTTACCTATTTTCGTGGCATTTTGTTGTATTCAATGTTAAGATAAAAGTAAAACAAGAATTGGAAACTGGTTACGAACTTATGGATTCCAGTCTCCACTTTGAAGGCAAGTGGAGAGGACAGTAGAAATTGATTCATTCCTAACAATGTACGTCATGTATGTGTCCTTCAGTCGTGCATTTTATGTGTCACAAAGTGAATAAGTTCTGTAAATAATTGATAAAATCAAATAATATAATATCGAACTTTAACATGAGTCCTCGGCTAAACTCGATGTATCATAATCAACGGGAGATAACTCGTATAACAAAATAAGAATTTACGCATGGATTTTACAAGCGATAGAAATAATCTACTTATATTTTTGTGTTCTTGCGTTTATCAATCTTAGTTCTCTGTCTGATCACATGAATTAATTTTGTGTGTTTGTGCGCAAAAATTCACAAGTATGATAAGTCTGCAACATTATTTGGACTATCAAGACTTATATAGGGTAATCCTGTTGTCTGATCCCATTATTTCATATATATAAATATTTAAAAACTTAACAAATGATAATAATATACATAAATAATATTTAAATTTCTAATATAATTAGGTTTATTGATTGTATCAGAGACCTATATACTAGTATATAGGTCTCTGATTGTATGTATATTGAACATGTATTTGTATATATTTGGAATAATAAAATAATTTTTGAATTGAATTTGGACTATCGTCCTCTTTTCACCTGAAAGAACTATTCCATTTTGTTATTTCGACCGGCAAACAGCTAGCGGCGCACACGTGGGCTTGTCAGTTTCAGAGGAGGGCGATGTGATTACCTGTGTCATGAACCGCGACAGTCTCGTCTCACCTGGTCAACATCAAAGTGACCAGAAACACCCGTTAATTGTGAAATATTTATAAAGTGTTAGTTACGTTTGCTGCAACTGACACGCTGGCCGTGTACTCGATCTGTTTGATTTACCTATATATCTACCTTTACCTTGTGTGGGTGGTGGCGGGTGAGGCGATTGACAGCAATTTAATTACTGTGTCAAATATCTGCTAGCTCTATAACCACAGCCTTGTGTCCTATTACTGTGATAGTTACGGCAAATTCTGTTTATTAATGGAAAATCCGGACATTCACGGGGTTTTTTTTTAGCCAAAACAGTGTTTTAATATTGCGTAGAAGAAGAAGGTTTGTAAATTAATCTTGAAACTGTATCCCTTTATAAATGTGAATATTTTATTTGTATTTTATAACTAGGTTATTCATTATGTACAGTCTGGCAGATACTATATATGAGATAATATTAATGTTAGATTATATTTATCTATTTTATTGTAACTTTTATCAGTATTTTATATTGCCAAAATCCAAATGGCGGGTGTTGTTTGATCTGTCGGTAGGGATTGGCCAAACCATTCTCATATTTCTCTCGCCGTTGAGCCTGTGTACATTCTGATTGCAAAATTTATTTTCACGCTTCCTCATTATACTGTTTTTAGAAGCTGGAACACATTTATATGATCTCTTGTGTCTCATAATTCACCAAGTGGCTGGATGTTAACATTGGTTTTTTAAGTTATTGTGCCTCAAATACTTATTTTATTATGTAATGTATTAACATGTGACACTTAAATAAACTATTGATTGATTGCTAAAGAAAAATAAATGGAAAATACCAAAGACCTCTAAACAAATACCGATATGTTAAGCATCTTTAAGAATAATTTCAATTTTACCATTAATTTTTTTAGCAATCCGACCTCTGTGATATATGTTTGAATATACCAGTAACTGATTTGATGATTTTTATAGAATTGTCCACAAACACCGATTGTTTGACAACTTTCAACAGGGATGTTTTTGTAAAAGTTAATTCATAATCTAAAGGAATTTTATATCAGCATTTAATTTGAAGTATTAAACTTCAGAAATACTAACATAGGTCAGTAAACTTTGATTGCCAAATACTTATTTCGATGACCGTTTCATCTGAGCACGACCTAGCAAAAAGAACGTGGGAGATACAGAGATGTACAGAGGGTATTTTAGGCAATGATATAGAAGATGGATGACATTTTATCATTAGACGTATGTATTATGAGGACATTTGATTAATCTTTATTATTGTAATAATCATAGGTTTTTTTAAATTTAGTTAGTCAAAGTTAAAATTTTGAGAACTTAAGGAAAGAATTTAACATTAGCAACTAAACTCAGGAAAGGCTTGTTATCACATCATCGTTAGAATTTGTATATATATGTATATAATTTGCTTTAATTTATCAAGCATAAGAAAGTAAGTCTTTGTATCGAATGGTGTTTAAGTTGGAATATTATCATTGTATTGTGCTAATTATGACTTGTGAATTGCTATTTTTCTGTAAGTTAACGGTATCAAGATTGATATTTCTTACTTTCTGTTTGTATGACTGTATGCTAAACGAGATTGTGACAGCCTTATGGATGAATGTCAGTCAGGTGAATGATCTGAATATTATTTTACAGAAATAAAGTGTGGCGAATATGGAATTCTATATAAAGAGATTATTGATGAAATATGTAGGTCAAATAAATGTACAGGCATGCTGTTATTACTATATATCATGTGTATGTGTTTTGAAGAAGTTGTAATTTATAATAAATAAATAAATAAATAAATAAACGAACGAACGAACGAACGAACGAACGAACGAACGAACGAACGAACGAACGAACGAACGAACGAACGAACGAACGAACGAACGAACGAATAAATAAATGAATAAATAAAATATATCAAAACGTGTATGATGGAGCAAGTAAGAGTGGGTATATTTGTCCCTTTGTGGTTATATACTATTATCCTACAAGCAGAGACTTATATGATATACACGTCTCTGCTATAAGTTATGAACATTTCGGAATAGAACTGAATTAAGAGTTGAACTGGATTAACAAAACACATTACATATTTAAAGATATATCGAACACTTCTTAACTTTCCTCCGGAGAGGACGGTAAAACCTTGTTCATTTGTTGTGTTTTGAATACGTCTCTGCATGGGCGAAAAGTAACGAAACTTGTTTAAAAGAGAGAGAGAGAGAGAGAGAGAGAGAGAGAGAGAGAGAGAGAGAGAGAGAGAGAGAGAGAGAGAGAGAGAGGGGGGGGGGGGGGGGGGGGTATTATTCATTGATACCGGGCCTAAATTCCTGTCCATTTGCTGTGGTGGGTATCGCACTAAATTTTGTCATATGGTATTTTGTTTTCGCCACATCTTTTGATGTTTCAAATTAGAAAGGATGTATAGTATAGTGTAATATGTGCTACATATCCGACAAAGAGTAATTATGATCTGCGTCCAGTCAATGTACGAGTTAACCTCAAACTAATTGCAAAAAAAAAAAAAAAAATCATTTGTATTGTTTTTTCCCCATTCAGATTGGTATACACTTTTTAACAGAAAAAAATCTACAAAAATCTACCTTCGTAATTTTTTTCTCTCGAAACGGTACAAGTCTCGTACTATATTTCGTGTTTGACAGACGAGGCATTAGCTCCCGTGGACTAGACAAAATCAGTCCGATGATCGCATATTCTAATGAACTCTCAAATGTCTTGGAAAAGTACAAGCATGTGAATTGTATAGTGGCAATATTATTTGATGTAAATTGTGGGTACTGGTATGGCATACGAAACTGTGTATTGTCACCTTATATGTTGATGATGTTTTCTTACATATATATATACATTTATACATACCACTGTATATTGTAAGTTATACGACTTGTGTCCAATTCCTTTTGAATATTTTCAAGTAGAATATGTTTAAACAAAACAATAAACAAAAGATGTCATCCATGGACCTCCTGGTCACCAGCGTTCGTTAGAGTCTACTTATAATGATGATAAGTATTTTAATCAGGTTGAAGAAAATATAACCGATATACGGATGTATGGCAGTCCGAGTTTCCTCTGGCCTCAACGCTAGAATTAAATATAACGTTAAGACAGATGGATGTCATGTAAGCCGAGTTTCCCCGCTGACAGATGGATGTCTTTTAGTCCGAGTTCCCCTGATGACAGGCGGCTGTGGCAGTCACAGGTACTTGTGGACATGATTATGATGTTTTTAATTTAAATGTTATATCATAGACGAGTAAATTACTCCATTACAATCGCATGCTTAATTTGTAAAAAAAAAAAATCGTACCTTGGCCTTATATTGAATAACGGCGAAAAATTCATCACTGATATATCGAATATTTCAGGTTATTATAGTAAGTTGAAACCCGTAGTATGGTATAGACACTGTGTTCTGAAATTTGAAAATAAAAACTATTTGTAGACGTGTACAATTTACATACATATTATTAATGACGTACATTTTTTACAAGCAAATAGTAAACAATCCCGAAATAAATTCCTGGCCATGAAATTAAGTTAGGCAAGCAAACACAAAAAGGTAGGTAAGATTTAAACTTAAGACAAAAACCATAGACATGCATAAGATCTTAAATGCTTATGCATGTCTATGTGTTTTGTCTAAAAAAACGCATCACATCACAAGCACCGAAAACAGTAAAAGGCGCACACAAAAGCATCAAATATACAGTTCATTTGACGAAGAAAAAATATGATCATGTCTGCAATGAGAAAAGCAGGCCTCAAGCAAATAGAAACAACTCCGTGTGATCTTTAGTATTTTGTTCCTTCTATATATATTCATTTAATTCACTTTGAATGAAAGTGTTCTCCGACCCATCGTCAGTTAATAATTGATAGGAAGAGTTATTTCCCTTTGACCACCTTGCAGAAGTAAACAAAACCGTTTCTTTACCCACGCCGAAAAATTACCCACAAAGCACTGTTCACATGCAAATTTCAAGATGGAGTCCAAATTTGAAGTTGACGATCTTGTGTGGTAAGTGATTTGTTGTATTTGATTTATATGATTTTGATTACGCGATTTCAGTTGCGCAAAACACTAAAATATGTATATTATTCATTATTTTGCAGGGCCAAGATGAAGGGATTTCCGGCATGGCCTGGAAAGGTGAGGAGATACGAGTTGATGTAGCCGGTGCTCGATGAAAACCGGGGGTATATTGTAGTTTACATAGCCAAGAACGAGAACCCATCCGACGTGCTGATTCCAGCTGGTAGTTTGGGAGCGGCCATTGAAACAAAAATGGACAAGAAAGCTATAACTTATTATACCGCCCTACATTTACTTACGAATTATGCAAACACATTTACTATTTTCAGACATCTGTCTGACCCATTGTTCTGTTAATATTACAAGACTATTAGGCAGAAAATGATAAATTTAAGAATGCCCCGTCATGTCTATAAATAAACGTTTGGTTTAGGCAAAAATATCAATTAACAGTTTCATCTAGTTGTCCCTTCTTAATTCATTAATTCTAAAGTTTCTGCTACCCAAACACACAATTTTAACAACACACATCTAATATAAAATTTACACAAATAGTATTGACTAAACACAAAGCATAAAAAATATGCATGACAAACTGCTTCTTTTTGGCTCAATCTGTATAAGATTCATATATATATATATATATACGGTGTATATAATTTATATATGAAGACATTTTTTGTCAGAATAGTTTTCTCATGATATAAACGGTTTACAATTCACATTTTGTTAATGTAATTTGCAAAAGTCAAGGAACATTTGTTGGAATATAGATTAAAAAGACAATTTCCTGACATGCATCAAATAAATTGAAAGAAACCCATATTGCTTCCATGTTTTGCTCAAGCTCAGCTTCTATTTCTATTTTCTTCTATAATGTAAGAAGTAGCTGTCAAAAATGGTTATTGTTTCCAAACTTAAAGGTTGATAACTTGGTAAAACAAATCAAAACATCATGAGTTGACAGTAATATAGATTAGATGTTTAAATTGTTAATGTAGAATTAACAGAAGTGGTCATAAGAAAATCCAATAATGTAACTTTTATAATGATAATTCTTTGTTTAATAAGGGTAACATGTTTAGCATGATGCAAATCTTTCACATAGCCCTAAAATAACAGTTTAAACCACAACTCTGATGTACAATACATGGATACATAGTACTAGATAGGTGACCGTTTGAAATTGCTTAAACAAATTACAATACACTGATTCATGTAAACCATGTACAAATTGAATTAATAATAGACATCAAGATAATAAACCAGAGTTATGATAGTAATAATAATCACACCATATAAGAAATGTTGATCACATATACAGTATTTGGGTGGTCGGGTGGCACTTGCTTTTCACCTAGGCGACCAGGGTTCGATTCCCCTATCAGACATGAAAAGGTATGGGGTCACCTGCCCGACCACATGGTTTTCCCCCGGGTACTCCAGTTTTTCAATTCAATTCAAAAATTATTTTATTATTCCAAATATATACAAATACATGTTCAATATACATACAATCAATAAACCTAATTATATTAGAAATTTAGATATTATTTATGTATATTATTATCATTTGTTAAGTTTTATTTTAAATATTTATATATATGAAATAATAGGATCAGACAACAGGATTACCCTATATAAGTCTTTTCCATAGACCGGTTGCAGATAGGTATAATAATTATACATAGTCTAAACAGCACACCTTTCACACTCACACACAATTTCATAAAGGAAAGACATGAAAAATTATGATGAGGAACATAATCATAATAGTTGAAATCTTTTAGTGCTCATTATATATAAGTAAACATGATTTAAGATATATAGATTAATATCTTGAGATAAATCTATATCGCCACATAAAAGTATATGTAAATTAATAAATCCCAGTTTCCTTCCACAGTAAAGTCCCATGAGCACTTCCATCCGGGCCAACAAGCGTTATTAATATAAGTTGATATAACTTGTTTTGCAATTGTTGTAAAGTAAATAAAGTTTATATTCAAATTTATTTAAACACACATATAAAAATGTACATGTATACCGTACATATATGAAGAAAATATTTATATCAAGGACATATGTTTTTTAGTTGAATTTTTAAGGATTGCAGTGATGGGGTTTGCTATACAATGTAAGGAATAGAAATCCCAATGACAACTCAATTAAATATGACAACTTTAAATTTAGATGCATTGTCCCTGTTTGAACATAACATAATTAGCTAAACATAGCTTATGAGAACTTGTGTTTTTACATATATCTCATTTTGTTTTCTCTGCCTTAAAATATGTAGATAGATAATTACATGTACATGCTGTGCATACTGAAGTTAAACTTGTGTGATATTTCATGATCAATGACATCCAGTTTGGGAACATTTAAATTCCAAGATATTAAAATGAACTCATTGCTAGTACGTATGTATATATACTTTGGGTATTAAGGTTTAATTGTTGTTTTTAGTTGGATTCGATAGTTAGATATTAGAGTTTAACATTTTATATTTTATGACCATTATTTCATTTTTGTTTCAGATTATTGAGCCAAAAAATGAAGTCAAACGCCCCTCTAACAAGAAACCACACCATTTTGTTTTCTTCTTTGGTTCAGAGAACTAGTAAGTTTGTGTTGATAACCAAGATCTCTAGGCCAGTTTGTGACTTACAAGTTTATATGATAAATAATGAAAATATGAATATAACCCACACATTTTTAAACAATCTGTATGAAATTAAGTCAGAGCCATAATCCTCTCTTCATTTTTGTGATGTCTTAACATGTCTTAAGCTTTTCTTCTTTTTATTTTCTGAATTGAGAAATCCAATGATAATATCGTCCTTTCACAATAATTTGGTACAAATGTGTTATTTCTATGATTTCACTTCAATATTCATGGGATATGTAATTATTATATTATACAATGATCACATGTGTAAGACAATTACATTAATCATTATGTTAATTACCTGTCATTATTAGAGATTGAGGTGACATCTGGTTTATTTGTAGTGCCTGGATTCCTGAGGACAATGTGTACCTTTACTCTGATCACAGAAATAAATTCAAGCTGAATAATCGCATTCCAAAGGGATTCAAGGAGGCTGTGGAGGCCATAGAGGATGCTTTGAAGGCTCAGCCAACTACAGTAAGACAGTGAACTGGGAGTGTCTAGGTGTTTAAATCTGGTATCTTTACAAAATCAGTCTTTGATAAACTTTGTACTGGCTATTTTTGGTTGAACTGTTCATTATACTTTAAACAACATACATGCCCCCCTCATGTGGTTCCATCTGGGCCAACAAGCATTAATAATATGAATTGAATTGAACTTGTTCTGCAATAGTTTAAACAACATGCATATTACTGTGGAAAAGCACAACTTTTCTGAGGGGTAAAGGAAAGAACACCAGGTTTTTGTGTTTCAGAAGTATAATTACAGCATCATTATTAAAATACACTATTAAAATACATTGGAGACAACACTACATTCTCAAAAATCAGTCGATGATAAGGCAAGAACCAGGTGATAGGGTCGTACTCGATACAGTGCATAACCAGTATTATTTAGACACAAAAACTGGTGAGGTAAGGATTGGCATAACAGCCAATTGAAAGGTATGCAGAATTATTTTAAAAATTAATGGAATATCATGAAAACAAATCTACTTGTCCAACAGACTAACATTAAAAATCACTTCCCTGTCTGTTGTCAAAATCTGCTTCTCGTGACGAGGGGACAAGTGCTTTTGCCATGCCCTGAATTCTTTCTACTTTTACCTTTTGCAGAAAACAATGATTGCTGTAGAGCTTCCTTCAATTGATGAAGAATTGGCACAGATCTTCCCCCACAAATCTCCCTCCCCCCAGAAAGACTACACCCGAGAACCCCTCACTGGCAAAAAGGTACAGGTATTATCCACCTCCTCTCCATGACTATTTCAGTATTTCATGTTGCATAATCTGTTTGACTGATAATGCAAAGTCTCAACACAGTCACTACTTTTAATGCTGTTGTTTTTGTGCTCTTTTCAACAATTTTGTGAAGAAAGAAGTAGGTCAATCAGACTTACATTTTTCTCCACCATTTTTTATGTCCTACACCTCCTGTAGCAATATATATTTTTACAGTGGACCCGCATTGATTTTGAAATATCCTGCCTAGAAAACTTGAAATATGAATGGTTTTGTTGGGGAAAGGATTTGAGGGATTTCCATAGTGTAATTCATATCATTAACCTGGATATTTTAATTACTAACATAGAAATGCATTTTGGGAATGCAACACGGTAAATAAATGAAGTCGTAATACTATGATTATGGTGTCACTTTAAGTCCACAGTTGACAGAGTTGTCTTTTGTATCATTTGTAGTGATCCTCCCCAGACCATTTATAGGCTTACTGACAGGGATGTTTTGTACAAATTGAGTAAACTCTTCACTTGTAAAGCTTATTTCCTGTTGTTTTTACAATGTACCTAAATATTTCAAACTGTTTGACTAAATCAATACAAACCTATGGGAATACCTTGCCTATGTCTGCTAAGATAGAAAATGACAAGGGATTCCGATTGAAAGCAAATTTGTTGAAATATATCCAGGGCCACGTGGATGTTAGTACTTTGATCTATAAAGAATTTCCACAAATTAGATATCATACAATTGAGGTGTCAAACGGTTCATATATAGAAAGGCAATCAGGGTTCTTCCGTTTCAACAGTTTTATTAGTATGCAATACAAAGACCTGTAACACAAAAACAAACACATTACTCAAATTTACATACACACTCTCTCCGACCTTGTACCCATACACAGGTATACACCAAATCAAGCACACCCTCACTCCCATTCGCACCGACGCTATGCTTACCAGGCTTCCAGATCCCCTCAGCTGGATATGATACAGTGGAACTTCGTTAACTCGAACTCGGATAACTCGAATACCCCGCTTAACTCGAAGTACCTCGTCGGTCCCGGCCGAATTCTCTCTTTATCTTAGTAAAGAAAACTTGGAAAACTCGAAGAACTCGGATAATACGAAGTGAAAATTTGGTCCCAACAATAAAAATCCTATTTGAAATGATCGAATAACTCGAAGTATAATTTTCGTCAATCGGTGGTAAACGCCGACATTTTTTAAGAGCTAAATTCCGTTTGTAATACTGAACATATCGGCACTACTAACCTACATGCTATTATAAGTGTTTCATAAATTCATAAAAGAAATTGTCGGTTGAATCTTATAACAACATGTCTTGGTGATAAAAAGTACTGCTTTACTTACATCAAGTAATTTCCTAAGGCGGTCGCCGATATTAGTACACACGATAGTCAACAACTCATCTACCCGTTCGCTCAAGCGGAACTAATCTCTGACACATCGGTAGATCTACCCGGCTGATGTTTTTACAGGTGTAGAAATGAAACAGTCACCGGCGCCTATTAAATCTTTAAACTGCTGAAACTATAGCGTAATTACTGCCAAGGTGTTCAGAGTACAACTGTAACGATCAGTGCTGTCTATTAAATCGGATAAAACGCCTGCTCAGTTACAGTAACATTTTATACGCACATGCGCAGCCTAACTTCCGGTGCTAATACACATGAAAATGGCGTGGTTATCAATAAAAAGTAAGTAGGCCGATCAAACAGTATTTTATATGTTCAATAAAAAGTAATGGTTCTGTTACGTTTTGCATGCGATCTGTGTTAAACTCAAACGGTTACCGGGTATTTGATTGGACATGAATAACTTGTTATTTTGTCGAATTCCGTTTTATCGTTTACCTTTTGCAAACATTACTTGGACATCAGATCGTTCTTGAAGTGACTAAGTGAAAGAAACTTTATTGTGACTGTATATCGGCAAAACTACACCAAATTACAAGTAACATAACGAAACATTACATATATATTTACATGTATTGACCAGTCTTCACACTAAACTGATGAGCGACAGAGCGAAGTTATAATGATTATATAATGTTGACAAATATTGACCAAACTTTTCACCAAAAATGATAACTCGCTTAATTCGAACACTCGAAGTTTTTTCGTGGTCCCGTCGACTTCGAGTTAACAAAGTTCCACTGTATATTACTATATGGTTATAGTGATGTTCAGGGTGACACAACTGACCCTCACGGATAGCAGTTGTAGAGTGATCGGTAAAGGATAGGAGATTTAGCAGGAAAGCTCACTGCGCAGGTACAGTGAAAGTAAGAGAGAAAGTCATGCCGCTCGTCGAGTGTCATGTCCACACTCATCTGTCAGATGAAACGTGCATGTCCGAGGTCAAAGTTAACACTCATGACAGGTAACAAGTACGGATATAACACCACAATACGATTCACAAGTAAAATAAGTACATGTCACCCAGTATACCGCACAGGGACCTGACACATACAGCGTACAATAATAACCTTGGGTTACAAAGGTGTATTATTTAACATGAGTAGATGCTTTATAAAATGAAATCCTAACTTGTGTGAAATATCCCTTTAGTGATGATGACAGTAATTTGAGGTGTTTTTCTCAAGAATATTTTGTTCATATTTGATTAGTGGTTGGCATTACATTTTCACTAAGGTAGCTGTGGTTTCAATAAAACAAGTATACATTGTACTAAACACAGAGAGTCAGTACCAGTAACTACAAAAAATTAAGAGGTTTGACCCAGATTTACACTAAAATACAATTATTCCACTGACAGAGATCAGTTTTTGCTAAATCCGAATTTCAATCCACTGACAGCAAGATATGTTGTCTTCTTACAACTGTTGTTGCATGATCACAGTAGGTTGTGCATGCTTTCTGTGAACATGTGGTGAAAAATATAAATAAGTAGAGATGGAACAAGCTTGACATGGCTGTCTAAGGAAAAATAACACTAAATTGTATTGTTGTTACATACAATTTATCAGTTTAATCGATGGTTAGTCATTTTACTTCTGACTATGACTAAATCGATCATGATTTTTTGTGATTGATCATGGTTTTACTATGACATGGACATTTTTTCAAGATTTAGAGCCAAATAAAACAATTAATAAGTGAACAATATCACTGGTAAAATGAAAGAACATTTCAAAACTTAGCTAGATACCATAAAACGTATCCACAACATTTCCCCCTCTTTTGGTTGATATTTTTACAGATGTTTTCCTTTCTGTTCTAAGACCAATCAATAATTGATCCATCTATCATTTAAGAAATGGAGTTGATTGATCATGAAGTTTGTAGTGATTCCTAACACTACAAAATTTACTCAGTTGAAGCCTTGTGGATCTATCTAGTGCTGCATTCCTATATGAGACAAACATGCTGATATCGGATTTCTAGAAAATGTTGGTTTTATTAAGTTATTATCAATTGATGAGGTATCAGGATTGTTTATCTGAACTGCAATGTCCAAATTTTACTCCATAAAATATTATTCTGGATTTAAAAACTAAGAATTTCATCATATATTTGGTAGAAATATTAAAAAATATATGGGCATTCCAGGAAAAAAAATATGTAAAAATGTACCCCCAAACCAAATTCCTGGATCAGCCTATGCTTTATAATGTAATATCTATACAGTAAAACACGGTAATAACAAATCCAAAGGGACTAACTGAATCAGTTCGTTATATTGATAGTTCGTATAACGTGTATTATGAATTTTATTGTTTTTTCCTAAAAACTTTGCTGTATGAAAATATAAAAATAAAATTACAAGCAAGTACGAATTGAAAGTGATACAATTATTTTAAGTCAGTTATAACTTACTGCTGAAACTTTTCCCGTAAGGCAAATGTCTACAAAGTACTAAAAACATCTGATGTATATGTATCATTTTGAGACTCCAGAAAACGGCTTGTCTCGTGTAAGTAATCACTCGCCGTGGCACCTCTGATTACGGAATGTTCTTTGTCTGTCTCTTTTTTCTCCTCGTCTTCACTGTCCGAAACATTCATAACGTCTTTTACAACATCTGCATCAGTCACCTCCCTAGTATTACTGACGAAATTGGTCGCGGTGACCTTTATCCCAGAAGCCTCGTTTTCACTAGCTCTCAGTCGCTTGATGATAAAGCCATTGCGAAACATACATGTACTGTGTACACACTAAGACATCTAAGAATGGATTAACAACTCGACATAAACGTCGATAAAACAACTCACTTTATTCAAAAGTCACCGAAAACACAACTCACAGATTTGATAGCGGTACAAAATATATACCCTGAAATGTGCCCTCGGTCGCCTCTCGGTAACACGATCGTGATCACCAGGATTTGACTTTACAACTTCGGAAGATGGGTTCGTACTATAGTGTTAAAATAACACGGAATTTCTGCCGACGGGACCACTAAATTGGTTCATTATAGAATGAAATTATAGAATATAATTATAGAATTACATAGAAGTAAGATGGAGAATAGCTGGGGAATCGGAATCAGCTCGCAATATCCATAAAATCGCTATAAGCGTGTTCGTACTAAACATGTTTTACTGTATATATATATAAGTCAATTCTTTGTCAGCCATGTTCCAATATCTACTTTATATAATGATCTTTTGAGTCACTCTTTTAAGTGTGAATGAGTGAATACATTTGAAATCTGAACTTACTGTCTTTTGAAAATGAAGAATAATGTTGTAAAGAAAACATGTGATTTAAGTTGTAACATATTAAATAAAAACGTTGTAAGACTAAAACATGTTGCTACTGAAACCACTCCCATTTTTCCATACATACAGTATAGGCCAAGGGATTGAATCTGCATTAACAAAAAACCTATATCTGATACTTCAAAGTACTTGGATTTGAAGGTTTTCTGATATTTTAGGACTAATGCGGGTCCACTGTATTTTACAAACTCCCAAGATATTTGCAGGACATCCATTTGACCCTTGAGATTCAGCAATTTCAGTTGTCAAATCACTATTTCTCAGAAATCTGAAGGGTCATAACGTATGTCAAATAGACGTGCTTTCAAACCCAACAGTCAAATTTGATTTTGGAGAGTCAGAAACATACCCTCAAGGATCTACTGGATGTTCTGATTGGTTACTTTAACCCTCAAGGATCTACTGGATGTTCTCAATGGTTACTTTAACCCTCAAGGATCTGCTGGATGTTCTGATTGGTTACTTTAGAATGCTAAGCTCATGGTAAAAATAGAAAGCTTCAAATTCACAGAGAACTTGATTGGATTGTTTTACTTTTGTTGTGTAAATTTTGTTGTTTTACTTTCGTTGTTTTACTTTTGTTGTGTAAATTTTAGCTCTGTGTTAATTGTACATTTTTGTGAGCTGTAATTTTATGCATGTCTTGATTTCCTTAGATAAAGTCCCCCACAACAAACAAAATCTTCAAAAGCAAACAAAGAAAAGCAGATCGAATGGTGAGATAAGTTTTTATTTGGTCATTTAAATGCTTTTACACTGTATATTTTTGTATTTAATTGCTGTGAAAATTGTTTTGCTTTGTTCTTTTTTCTGTTTGCAAAATTTAATAAAGCCAGTTATTTTTATATATTTGTTAATCTTCAGCTTTGACAATATGTCAATTTTATTTTACTGGAGATCTCTACATCATGTCACAGTTACCCGGTATATAAAGAGTTTTACTTATGTCAGATATATTTCAAACTTTCTATTTAAGTGGAAATTCCCCAAACTGACTTTTCTGTAAACTGATAACCTCCTGATATTAAACTGAATTGCATCGTACAGCATTACTTCTTCTTTATAATAAACATTGGCATAACAATTCCACTGGAACCTGAATAATGAACCAGTTTTGTGTGCAGAATGGTTAAAATCACTACTGTAAATCAGACTTTCCTTAGTGAACCTGACATAATGATAGGTTAATTGTATACAATATGGTACATACCGACCCATGGAGATGAGGATTTACCATGGAGATGAGGATTTACCATGGAGATGAGGATTTACCACACACGGCTTCACAGTTAGATTTTTCTTAAAACCAGCTTTTCACCCTTATTCTTTCATAGGACTATATATGACCATCAATTTCGTAGCTGATTGATTTGTTTGAAGTTAATTCAATAACTTGCAAACACAATATTGCTCCACCCAATTATACTGAATGTATCATTGAAGCAGCATGCACAATTATATCAGGATTCTGAGAGATAAAATTAATTATTATCTCAATTCTGTCTCCTTTCTAACTGGTCAAATATTCTTATCCCATGCCTGACTGGTTTGATAGTGTTCCGTTGTGTCCCATAAGAGCAATATTGTAGAATGGTGATTTGGAAGGCAATTCCATCGGATAGATGTATGGAATAATACATTTCTTTTTCATTTTGCAGTCCCTCGATTCTACTGTAAAACCGTTGATGAAACCCAAAGACACTATATCCAGAAAGGTAGGATAGCTTAGATTGTGATAACACTTCATTAAAGTACACTTTCTGTATTGTGAACCACTTGTAAAACCATGATTGATCATTATTTTTAAAATGACACATTCTGTCACTCATGATATAAAGTCAAGTTACACATGCAGAAGAAGACTTAAGAGAAGACAATTGATTATCATAATCGAGTGTCAGAAGCTTTTTTAGACAGTCTGTCATTCAGCAGATGTCTTAAATTTGTGGTCATGGTCCAAAGAAAAAGAAATAGTTGTGATCTGTCCTGAGGCATACCCAGAGAAAGATTTTCTACCCCAGTTATAACATAGGCCTAAAACATTTTATGTTAACAGTACACCTGTTTTTCGCTGTCTACTTTTGGTTTCGTTTACCAGGGAAACCCTGTCATAGAATGTTGGTAATGGTGTTCAGCATATCAAACTGTCAAGATACTCATGTAAAATTAACTTATTAATTGGCCAATGTTAATTTTCATTCATGTTTTATTGTCCTTATATGACATAAAATCCCGTCGTTGACATGTTACCCAACACAACTTACCTATAAGATCAATCACACTTCCGTAGAAAGTTTTATAATTCAAAGTTTCGGGGAACAACACTGGAGCCCAGACTTCCAAATGCCTGATCCTGAAATGTTTGAAGAATTTTCAACAGCAGTCCAGGGATGGTTTATAGTTTCATTTTTTTCATCAGGCTTACTGTTCAGTTTTGCTGATTTTATACAAGATAGCTTTACTTTTGAAATGCTAGTTATGATTGGTTGTTGGTTGGAGCATTCCACCAATCAGCATCACTGTTTTGTGGGACTTTGTAGGTTTTGATATAAACAAACTCCCGCAACTTAGCTGATGCTGTTAATTAAGTAACCGAGATTTAGTTCTTGTTGAAAGGTACAAAAAACTATTATTAGTTGAAACATGATCGATGATGATAAACGAAGGATCGATTAATTGATGGTCAAGTACAAATGACCAGGCGTCAACGAAATTGATCAATTGGAATAACACTTTTACAATATCTTGATATTGTACTTATTACTGGGTAGTAATGATACAGTTTCAAAGTACTGCTGTATATTGTGATACAATATGACCAAATATTTTCAATGGGTACCATTTTATTCACCTGACATCCTTGTTACATCAGTTTTTGAGATAGTTTATGAAAGTTAATCTTGGTCAATAAATATAGATCCAACACTCCTTCTATTTGCTATAAAACAACCCCTAGAGGTCTTGGAGTACTATCAATGGAATTTTAGTGTGGAAATATAAGGTATAAAATTTCCATCTTTTACCATGTTTAAGATTACATTTTTTTGCATCCAAACTCATCTCTAGGTATGATAAAATGACAATTGAGTGTTGAAAATATTTTAAAATTATTCTCAAATTTACCACAGTTTTATTTTAAATTTCACTGCATAGTAAGGCGATTATGATCCATAAAACATGTAAAAGGTTAACATTCCTGACATCCCTAACTTTACCACTAGCCGGGTGAGTGATGTACGATATCCTGTATGTTTTTCTATAAAACATGTAAATGGTAAACATTCCTGACATCCTTCCTCCCTAACTTTACCACTAACCGGACGAGTGATGTACGATATCCTGTATGTTTTTCTGTATGACACTGTGATTGATTACAATGATGTACGATATCCTGTATGTTTTTCTGTATGACACTGTGATTGATTACAATGATGTACGATATCCTGTATGTTTTTCTGTATGACACTGTGATTGATTACAATGATGTACGATATCCTGTATGTTTTTCTGTATGACACTGTGATTGATTACAATGATGTACGATATCCTGTATGTTTTTCTGTATGACACTGTGATTGATTACAATGATGTACGATATCCTGTATGTTTTTCTATAAAACATGTAAATGGTAAACATTCCTGACATCCTTCCTCTATAACTTCACCACTAACCGGACGAGTGATGTACGATATCCTGTATGTTTTTCTATAAAACATGTAAATGGTTAGTGTTCCTGACATCCCTAACTTTACCACTAGCCGGGTGAGTGATGTACGATATCCTGTATGTTTTTCTATAAAACATGTAAATGGTTAGTGTTCCTGACATCCCTAACTTTACCACTAACCGGACGAGTGATGTACGATATCCTGTATGTTTTTCTGTATGACGCTGTGTTTGATTACAGAGTACAGGTTCCCTCACACCAAAAAGATTCCCCGTCAAACGTCCAGCAGGAGTTGGAGGAGAGCCGAGATTTAAGAAACAGAAAATGGTTTCTAAAGTGCATGGGTCTCCCAGTAAATCTTTGTCTACAGCCGACTCAACAAAAATCAAACCAAAGACTAAAGCAGAATTATCAGCATCTGCCTCGGTAAGTATCTTAAAAGGTTCAGACGTATGTTCATATTTGCCTTGGAAAGTATCTCCAAGGCTCGGATGTTTGTTCATATTTGTCATGGAAAGTATCTTCAAGGTTCGGAAGTTTGTTCATATTTGCCTTGGAAAGTATCTTCAAGGTTCGGACGTTTGTTCATATTTGGCTTGGAAAGTATCCTCAAGGTTCGGACGTTTGTTCATATTTGGCTTGGAAAGTATCTTCAAGGTTCGGACGTTTGTTCATATTTGGCTTGGAAAGTATCCTCAAGGTTCAGATGTTTGTTCATATTTGGCTTGGAAAGTATCTTCAAGGTTCGGACGTTTGTTCATATTTGGCTTGGAAAGTATCTTCAAGGTTCAGATGTTTGTTCATATTTGGCTTGGAAAGTATGTTCAGAGTTTAAGAGATTTGTCAGCATCTGTGTTAAAACTAAATTCTGACAGGGCTGGTAGAATTGATGTGTCAAGTGTGGTGTTTTCAGGAAAAGTCATATTACAAGTGAGATGATGAAATGTAACCTCTTACGAATGATAATGATATTGAGCAATTTATTTCAATGTATTCCAGCAAATATTATCTGGAATGTAGAATTGTTGTATCTATTCAAGGGAATGTGTGTTCTGAAATAGGAAATGTAGTATTGTCCAATCTGTTCCGGTGAATGTTATCTGAACTTGGAAATGTAGAATTGTCCAATCTGTTCCGGTGAATGTTATCTGAACTTGGAAATGTAGAATTGTCCAATCTGTTCCGGTGAATGTTATCTGAACTTTGAAATGTAGAATTGTCCAATCTGTTCCGGTGAATGTTATCTGAACTTTGAAATGTAGTATTGTCTATTCTGTTCCGGTGAACCCTTGTTCCCTGATGAGGATCATGTTGATGATGTCTGATAGAATGTTATTATGAATTGAAAAACTGCTAACTCTGTCCAACAAGTGTTATCACATATCAGGAAGTGTTTGAGTTTCATCAGAAATATAGATTTGTAAGGTTTTCTCAGTGAATTTCACTAGGAAATTTAGTTTGTATTTGATCCTATCAGCATCAAATATTCCCAAAAGTGAGACTAAGGTGTCATCATCAAGTTGACTTGAAAGTTTTATATTTGTTGTTCAAAAAGTGTAAATCCAAATTTAACCAAACTTATAGTTAGACTACTACATAGTGTCAATCTAATCATCCAGAACTTTTGGTCTAGTGACTCTGTATGCTGGGTAACTGGTTTTAAACTTTTGTGTAGCTCGGTTTGCCAGGAAGGCCAGTCCTATGTTAATCAACCTGGATTTATATTGTAGTATGGACGTCATAACTCAATATCAAGATAAAAAAAATCTTAGTATGGACATCATAACTCAATATCAAGATAAAAAAAATCTAAGTATCGACATCTTAACTCACCATCAAGATAAAAAAGATTCTTAGCATGGACATCTTAACTCACCATCAAGATAAAAAAGATTCTTAGTATGAACATCATAACTCAATATCAAGATAAAAAAGATTCTTAGTATGGACATCTTAACTCACTGTCAAAATAAAAAAATTCTTTGTATGGACATCTTAACTCACCATCAAGATAAAAAAAATCTTAGTATGGACAACTTAACTCACTGTCAAAATGAAACAATTCTTAGTATGGACATCTTAACACACCATCAAGATAAAAAAAATCTTAGTATGGACATCTAAACTCACTGTCAAGATAAAAATATTCCTAGGATGGACATCATAACGCAATATCAAGATAAAAAAAATTCTTTGTATGGACATCTTAACTCACCAAAAATCTCTTTGTTTTCAATTTGATACATAATAAAGTGGGAAAATAAAGGGAAAAAAAAAAAAAAAAATGAATTCGGTCCAGAGTGATCTTCTACTTGATAATGGGGCAGATGACCTTGAACATTCAACAATGTGCTTGTCTGTGCTATCTCTATTACTTCACTGATCATACATCTATTTTTAGTAATCCAGTGAACGTTTGTTCGGATCCAGTACCTATTTTGGACCATACCAACGTTATTATTTACTAAACCCAATACATATATAACGAGTATACAAATATCTATATATGGACCTTGGATTGGAAATGTTTGTCCCCGTTAATGTAACCGAACCCTGAAAGGTTTCCAAACCTTGAATAATTCCAGTCTTAGGTGGATGTAAATTCTGGTTGTATAGATGACAATATGCTAAGACGATGTGTGTTATGATTTGTAGTCACGTAGCCAATAATGTTTAATTGTTCTGACTTTAATCAAGTAACCATCGGCTAGATCCATTAATTAGAACATTACTATCTATCATATCTGATATGTATGGTTAAACCAGGGATCAATGTAGACCGAATACTACAGATTTGCCTTCCTAATTAACTATTTGCTGTTTTTACTTGGAAAATGTGTTTTTAATGCCAAAAAACTGAAACTTTGATGTTTAAATTTCCCCTTTTCAGAACTGATTTTCCCCTATGGTCCAAAAAGGGTAGTTTCCCATAAATTCTAGATTAATCCCTGTTTAAACAATCGTTCAGAGCTTCATTCAAAATACTAGGCTCTAGTTTCATCATTCTTCATATAAATTTCCATAGGGAAAATATAGAAAAAATATCTAGAATTAGAAGGTATTGGTGGTAAAGATTAAAAAGAGAGTTACTGAAGTTGACATTTCAAAGCTGGGTTTAATAGAGAATTGAATTTTAACAATGTTTATATCAGAAGTGTATATGAGTTGAATCCTACCTTGTATGATACCTGTATTACGAGTGTGTTTGTAATGTCAAGAGTTACCTCCCCTTACAGCGCATATCGGAGGAGAACATGATGTCCCCAGAGAAGGACTCTCCAGTGAGGAGTTCTCATTCCTCTCCCGATATGTCTGGTAATCCAATGTCGTCAGCAGGGACTCAGATCGAGGAGACACTGCTAAAATCACGAGCTGCAGCTAAAACAGTCATCCCTACACCGTCGAGGATAGGCTTCCTTGGACTAGGAATTATGGGACAAGGCATGGTGATGAATCTTCTGAGGTCGGGTCACGAGGTCACGGTGTGGAACAGGACAGCTCTCAAGGTCAGTTTGCACTGTTTTACCTTCTTGTAGTCCTACCATTATTATGTTTTTCCTTTTACAGTATGGTTGCTTTCACTTACTGAACCTATCACTAGCCCTCCACCTCTGGGTTGCGAGTTCGAAACTCAAGTGGGGCAGTTGCCTGGTACTGACTGTAGGCCGGTGGGTTTTCTCCAGGCTACTCTGGTTATCCTCCACCTCCGAAATCAGGCATGTCCTTAAATGACCCTGGCTGTTAATAGGATGTTAAACAAAATAAACCAAACCAAACCAAAAGAACCTGAAATATGATTGACTGGCATAGATCTGGAACTTTCTTCATATCATAGTTTTAACCGCAACACAATATCAAGGGAAACTGGCTTTCAAAGTTTCACATTTGTAAACTTTGATAGACATTTGCTGTTACATTTAAGTGAATTTCAGTCGTACGTTGTCAACATACATGGAGTGGTTGGATATATAGATGCAGACTGATACAGACTAACATGTACAGTGCATTCCTCTATCAGGTTTGTACCAGTTGTACCGGTATGAATCTGCTGTATGGATGTTGATGTGTATGTAGACCAGAGATCGAGGTGAATGGGTGTTGATCTGTATGTAGACCAGAGATCGGGCTGTTTGGATGTTGATCTGTATGTAGACCTGAGATTGTCTGAAGTACTCCTCTATATTCCCAGAATAAGATTTGTACATATCATCAATACCTGAAGTAGTTTTGCACTAGTGTTTGATTTTGAGGATTTCTTCCCTGTGAGTTATGTCCCTTTGATGACTTACTTACATCGGTTTAGGTTTAGGCGAGAGCGAGCATTACTATGTTAGCTTCTGGATTGCATTTCTGGTTAACTTTCATAAATCGGTATTTCCATGCTGATAATTTTTTAAAGAATTTTACAAAATTCCTGTAATATTGAAGAAAACTTATTTTCATAACACTGAGCCTTTCTAAGGGAAAGGTTGAATATATGTCTTTGAGGTAGAGATTTAACTTGTGGCAGTTACGATACTTGTTTATAACATGGGGTAAGAGGTTATCCTTTGTAACCTATGAAGTTTGTTGAAATAAGTTAGGTTGAATCAAATTCAGGGATCTTAACTTACTACATAATAACCAAAATTTTTATTAAGCTTGTTCCTCAGAAATGTCACAGAAATATGCATGTTGAGCTGTTTTTAAATGAATATATGCTTTATGAAATGTTTATCACAATTAAATGTAGTAAAGACATTTTTAAAGATAAACAAGACAAAGCTGAATTACATCAATAGTTTAATAACTTAAGCACTTGACATGACATTGAAATAGACAAGACATTGGCACAAAGAAATTGTACGAAGTACAGTGTCGCATAAGAAAACACCCAATCTGTGTACATCAGGCAGGTGATGTAAATGTTCCACCGGCCCGTCGCCTCATCAGGGCAAGTGAAAATATCTACTAGGAAAATATAGATCAGGCTGGTGGAATTTAACCTGCTCTCTATTAATCTGCATCTGCTATTGGACATCTTTGCATCAGGTAAAAATAAGATTGTAAGAACAACATGTACCATCGACTAGATGAAGAATATAACATGTGCAACATAATATAACCCACCAACAAATTGAAAATTATTTTTATAAAATTCTACTGAAGTATGTTCACCTATGTTATCACATTTACCTGGCAGTGACCCATATAAGATCGATTTTATTCAAGAAATGAATAAATACCTTCTGCATATAAGGAACATCAATCCTTTCCAACACTTCTGGATCTTTTGTATTCTAATACATACTTCATTTAAGTAATTAATATAAAGAACATCAATATACAAACTTTTCGTAGTTAACCTTTTGACCTCGTATAATTATCCTATGTCCTAGTTTAATTAACATATGACCTTGTGTAATTAACATACTGATATGACGTTGTGAAATTAACCTATGACCTTGTATGATTAACATATGCCCTTTTGTAATTAACATACCAATATGACCTTGTGAAATAAACATATGACCTGGTATAATTAACATTTGACCTTGTGTAATACACATATAACCTTGTGTAATTAACATGACCTTGTATGAGTCACAGTCATTTATTCATACAATAACATAAAAGAAAAGTTTATTCTAATAAGATTGAACACTTAAAACACAAGAATTGAAATTGATAAAGTGCTTGAATTTAAAGTGATTAAAAGATTTAAAAAGAATAATCAGAAGAAACTGTATTAAAGAAAGTCAAAGTCTTCAATACAGCTTGCTTCAGTTGATCACAAAAAGATTATTAAGTCCAAACTGGTATTTACAGCGAGTGATTGTTAACAGTTGAATCTTTTGTATTTTTTCTGTGCAATCTTAAGAAATTTAATCTTAGTTGATTTAAGCAAAGTATGCATTGATTTTGGCATTTTTTAAATGCTTGAATTAACATGATCTAGAATGTGATTAGATTTGAAGACTAGACACACAAGTGCAATACAATGTGACGTTGTAATTCATTACTCTTCATAGCAATATTAAAATGTGTATAAAATAACATGTTTGGACTAGTGAAGAAGGAAAAAGTAGGCGATCAGTCTGGTTGCTATAGTAATCCAAATTGCTTATAAATAGCAGTTTTTGAATCAAAATGAGGCAAAATAAGGCTTACTATATCGCAACCCTTTTACAAAATGTGACTAGATGGTTCTTCTTGTATTGCACTAACACACAAAATGGTCAACATGACTATAACAGACAACTGTAACAAGGTTGGCACGTCCACAGAACACACTTGTATTGCTCACACTGTTCGATGTTTATTTCCAATTAGTATTCTGTTTATAGATGGTTATATATATATATATGATCATTTTATTATCTTTGTGAGAATGAGATGTATCTGTACTCATTAACTAGGTTTTTAAAAAAAAAAAAAATTATTTGAGGAATGGGATTGGACCCTTACTGTAAAATCTTTGTGTTTTTGTGACAGATGAAGAATAAAACTGAATTGAATTTGATTTTCTACTCATCAAGCCCAACAGTCCTAAGTAATTAATTCAAGTTTATTTTGGATTCACAAGCCATTTAGAGGTTCTGAACAGAATTTATTTTCTGATTAGAAATTTCAGTTGAATTGAAGGGATAGAATGGACATTACTGTGTTTGAAATCAGGTGGTTATCTGACTTCGTTTCTCCACAAACAGAAAGAAATCTGTCCTATACCAATTTCATGACCCCTATCTCTATACTCTATGACCCCAGAATGAACACAGTCTCCCTAGTGCAAACTGACTTGAGCTGTTAAAACATAAAAAATTCTGATTACTAGCTAGATACAACCAGCCTTTATCCTAGTCTTGATTCATACACTGTACTTTTGGTGTTTGTACTGTTAAGGCTATACTTAAATTCTCCACCCAAAGAAATCATATGCATCCACTTACAAATCTTCTTAATCCATCATAAAATTCAGTTCCACTTACAAATCTTCTTAATCCATCATAAAATTCAGTTCCATTTAACTCGGGTTAGAAGAAATTCCAAAGAAATTAAGAAAATTTGATTATTTCTTAATGATTTCAATTGTTCGCCTTGCAGTTTAATGATATTCATTTGTGTAAGAAATAACATGTTGTCAATCATTTGTATGACTAGTATTCTTGAATCAAAATATATATTTGCAGTTGATTATGTTTGAATCTTAAAGCTATTTACACAGAACTTACTAAAATTAAAGAAGTTTTTTATTATCTTCATTTACGCATTGTCACTCATACATCTCTGTATAGGATCTCTCACACAGTAACTTCATCCTCGTCATAATCACCATCATACTCCAGGTTAAAATTCTCACTCTCGTCTATCATCTGTATATTGACGTAAGACGAATCGCGATCATTTTCCTCGACCCTCGTCCCCCCGACTGTCGCTCTCACTAAAAACATCATAGTCTGTTAAATGTTTGTCAGGATTGTATCCTGTACTTGTCAGACTCGCATCCTCCGATTCAGGAGAATATCCTGAAGTGGATGGAGTTATCTCCCCTGGCCTTGGATTCTTTGGTAGTAAGTGTTCACAAGCTAAATGATTCTGGCTAGAAATGGACGAGGATTCAGATGTAGCTGTAACATATTCCTCATCACTGACACTGATGCTGTCCGAGGGAGACAGTATTGCCGGGTCTAGATTTGGCTCCGGCAGTATCATAGACTCAGCATGAACACATTCAGTCTCAAACACAGTACGGCAGTTGTCCATGTTCATCATCTCTAGAAGTTTGATGACATGTCGTTGCTGTAACTTGTACTTGTGGTGGAAGCGTCCTAGCTGTAGTGAGCCATAATCTCGTACCTTTAGAACCTGGTTGCTGTACATATCACGCAGCTGCTCCAGCTGGTGGGAGCTGTAATCACGTAGCTTTCCCAGCTGGTTGTTGTAATTGTCGCGTATCGACTTATAATTACCTCTAATAGTGCCGACTTTGTTGGATGCTCCCTCGCGTAGGTGAGAGGCTCCTTGTCGGAGCCTCGACACCTGGCTGGTATAGTTTGTACTGATTCGTTCCAGACGCTGATGGTATGTTTCTCGAATCTTTTGCAACTGACTATTGTAATTCTCACGAAGTCGACTCAGCTGTGATGACTTGTATTGATCAAGGTTCTCAAGAAGTTTCAAAATGGCATCACGGCGACGCTGATTGACGCAACGCCGTGCCAAAGCGGACGTGAATGCATATATCAAATTCAACATGAAGAAAGAAGCAGCACATGCCAGCCCCACAAAAAGGCTCATTATCTTTACCTCGTTTATAATCTCGTAGTTTAACCTGAGAATAAAATGCATGGAAAATTTGCTCCGAGAGTTTTGAACAACACATGAGTATGGACCTGCATCACTTCGTAATATGTAGTCAATGTACAGAGAGCCATCCTGAAGGATGATGATTCGTTCTGGATGGTCTGCGATATCTGATCGATAACTTCCTGAGCTATGCCACATGGGGTGTAACACATTTTCATCCACCTCAGTCTTAGCTGTATGCTCCACGTGGATTAGTGGATGTGAATTGTGGAAGGATATCTGCCTGTTATGAGGAAGAAACCATGTGACCACTGGACTGTTATCGCCTTCCACATCACAGAACAGGTTGGCAGGCTTTCCAATGGGTAAGAACATGACAGAGCTCTTAACAGGGGAATTTGTGGATAAGTTATGGCACTGTAAATCATTAGGGGATAAACTCTGCAGTGGATACTCATAGGACAAGTCGTCCTCAAAGCTACAGTTGAGTCTCTCCTTATTTTGGAAAGTTACTGGTAGATCCGTGGAGTTAGAATATATTGTATGTAGTATCCAGTCCAGTTCACAGTCACAGAAGAGGTAGTTCCCATTTATATTCACTGTAACGTTCTGGAACTTACTGTACACATTTTCATGAACACGAGTGATGTTATTGAAACTCAAGTCAAGATAAGTAAGATGTTGTAATCTGCGGAATAAGTTGTAGTGGATGTATGCCAATCGGGAATTGTTGTTGATCCACAGTGCTCGTAGACTTTTTAAGTCGTCAAAGGCGTTGCTGTATATATAGTGAAGTTGTGGAAGGTAGCTGATTGAAAGCGTCTCCAACTTGCTCAATCCTGCAAATGTGCCAGCAGGTATTTCAGTCAATGGATTGTGGTCAAGCGTCAGGTTTACCAGATTAGGAAAACTGGAGAATGAATTTGGTTCAAGAAGACCAATGCTGCAATTGGTTAAGATTAGGTGTTGCAATGTCTGTAGTTCTGGGAATGTTGATTGGTTCACATATGGAATACTATTGCTGGAGAGATCAAGATAAATCAGAGATGTCATGCCTTCTAATACCTCATTTGGTATCGTGTCTAGCCCACATCCCTGTAAATACAATGTGTGAACTTGACTGCAGCCTAAGAGGCTTGTATTGGTTAGAGACAGATCATTGTTAAAACTTAAATCCAAAGTTGCCAAGGAGTCGAGTTCATGGAATGTGCTATTCTCTATGATATTTACTGAATTTTCACTCAGATTTAGCTTGCGTAGCTGAGGAAGTCTGTAGAAAAGTTCTGCCTGCAGTATCTCCAGTTGATTTTTGGCTAGGTTTAGACTCTGTAGACTCTGAAGATCCTCAAAAGCTCCGGGTTGTATCACACTGATTTGATTAGAATCTAATGACAATTTCGTCAGCTGTTTCAAATTCTGGAAAAAATTCACACCAACTTCTGTAATTCTGTTATGCCCGAGGTCAATTTCTAGAAGTCCTTCTGAGAGATTCTCAAAGTTTTCTTGGCTCAGATTAGAAATGAGGTTGCCACGGAGATCCAAAATAGTGGTGTTCTGCGGAAGACCCTTGGGGACGGTTGTAAGGTTAAGGTCAGCACAACTGACCTTGACATGTCCTGTGTTTTCGTTGCCATGGCACTGACATTGGTCTGGACACAGTTGTGTGGAGTATGAACAGAACAGGAGCAGGGCCAATGCCTGCCACATGAGACTCCTCATGTGTATCTCGCTCCACTTCATGGCGACTGTCACCAACCAGCCTTGCCTGAATGTGTCTCAGCCATGTCACCAAGACACTCTCGCCTCACATTGTTAGGGGGTACAACTCTGAAAAATACAATTGGGAAAGAAAGATAATTAGTCGTTGCATATGAAAATATATTTCAGGTACTTGGAATGTATTGTGTGTAATGGAAAAAAATGTTTTAATGCAACTTGCACACTTTTTCACTAAACATCAGTATTACTAAGCTTTATTCCAGAATTTAGTGGCAGATTGTCAAGATTTCTTGTCTTGTATCCAAAACGTTCCCAGTGATAATTTTTTGTCACTGTCATGATTTTTTGAGAGTTTCAAAAGATTTAGCAGTAAGGGGGAAAAAATTTAAAATAAAGAAGCAACTTTCGCCTAGCTATAGGATAGGATAGAAGAAACACCACCAACATCTCAAATCAGGCAAGTCTACAAAATCAAAAGCTTCTACCACAGACAGATGATTGGCTATAGATCACAGTTATAGTCTGAGAGATATTTTCTGCTCTAGAATTCGTGCTGTATCATATTAACTCACTACTGTGCGAGAGCTTATAAGGATGGTCAGGTTAGGGGCTTGATGGCAGCTGTCAGTATTATAGACTGACTAATAAAGCTCCATCATAATATACGGCGAGGGTTTTATAAAATATTCTAAAAGGATCAAAGAGTCTACTCAATTGATTTCTATCTTTGTCTTATTGTAAAGAATCAGCCTTAGCTACAGACCGGGAGAATTAAGTAGACCAAGGTCATATCATTTTTTAAACAACGATTTTTTTAAAGTCTGTAGCAGAGACAAATCATTCAACAAACTAAAGTCTTTTTAAGTCATTGTAGGTTGTATTAAGTTTCCTTTCTATAGAAACTGACAATTGGTAATGGTTTGATAATCAATATGCCTCTTGTGTTTGTCAAGATTCACTTCCAATCTAGCCTTATACCTGGAAGGACGAGTGAAGTAGAGGAAGGGAGTGAAATATAGAAAAGGATTGAAAGGAAATCTAGGGGATGGGGGAAATATATTGAAAAGAAATGTAGGAAAGTGAAGTAAGGGAAAGGTTGAGGAATATATTGAGGAGCTGGGAAAGATTAACTAAATGTTCTGTTGCAAAAAGGAAATTAAACAATCTTGTAGCACATTATAGTTGGTATATTTTCATTGACATTTAGATGTGAAGCATGGAAATGTTTCAATCTATAATGGATCATATGGAGACTTAATTAATATTATTTCAAAATGATGTAGATAAGTTATGGAACAAATTACGCAGCAGGACCGTTTATCCCTGTTATGTGTGTATCACAGTTTATCAGTAAGGTGAGATAGAGACTTACGCAGCAGGTTAGAGTAAATGACTGTTTATCCCTGTTATGTGTGTATCACAGTTTATCAGTAAGGTGAGATAGAGACAGTGATTGTATTTAAAACAAATATAAATATTTATAAGTCATCAAGTTCATATATGTACTATCCTCTCCCGATGACCGATTTATCACATTATGTTGCTGTATGCACACTTGTTGATAAACGAGAACCTACCACACAGTGGTACAATTCACCTGCGATTCATAAATCCCAACAGTGGGGAGATCTTTTCCCAGAATCGTGGGTAAACAAAGGTATTAGTTTTACATCTGATTAACAGGATTATGCTGAGGATGGTGGTGTTCCTTTGTCATGTAATCCATGTTGGACATTGTTCCCAGTTTTGGAATAGGACACTCACTGATGGTTGATAACCTTTAGCAGATAAGACAGCATGGCTGACAAATCTAAACACAGCTGGTGGTTCACTAGGTCCTTCAACAAAATACTGACATCCTTTTCAATGATAAAATGACGATATTTCATCAATGACATTCTTAGTTATGATCGGCATATGATAGGAAAATTATGAAAAAATGATAGAAATAAAACCCATTGATACAAAAATGGTGAAGACAATTAATTGATATTAAACCCATTAATTGATGCCAAAATTGACAAGGTAATTAATTGTTATTAAACCCATTAGTTGATGCCAAAATTGACAAGGTATTTAATTGTTATTAAACTCATTAATTGAGGTCAAAATTGACAGACAATTTTATTAATGTGACCCATTAATTGATGCCAAAATTCAAAAGAAGTATTATTAAGATTTAGAGGTAATTTACAACTCATTGGCTAGAAATGTTTCATTAATTAGTTAGAGAATTCTACAGATTTAAAACTTCCTAATACTTGATTAATTAATGCATTTCTTGAAAATTTAAGATATTTTCAATAAAATTGACAAGGCTATCCTGTAAACCAGATGTAAATAAGGACCGATCTGCTAGGTGCATTCAATAACTGATTATTTATGGAAATGATGTTCCCATAACTTCCCATCACTATCTTCTATACGACATGATATTAGAATTATTTTATTACCATTATATCATCATCTGTGATAGTGTTGATATGAGTATGATAGAGTATGATAATATTTGGGTTGATTCACAGGTTAAATAGTCAGAAGATGTACAGTACACTTTGGATGTGGTTATCTCCCTTTCCTATGTTAAGTTCAATGCATGAATAGCATTACTCATCAGACAAAGTCCATATTAGATAACATACAACATGGTGTACGTTTGATGTCACCCTAATATAATAGAGTATGGGCCCTGTAGAATGAGTGACATTTGTAGACGAACTGACCTTAAATCAGGGTAGAAAATTAGATATACATAACCTTTATGTAACCTAAAATCAATAGTGCTGTGTGATTTTGCCCTGGTCCCACCTCACACTTCATTTACTCATGTGCTTGACTGTGCATATGATGTGAAGATCCCAATCAGAGATATCAATATGTACAAACTAATTAGTTATCAGATCCTCCGTCGACCACCTAAGGATGCATGTGTTTTTAGTCGCTGTGAATTCTTTTCTTTTTTTATTCATGGCAGACATGTTCAGGTATCTAACATGATTCCCTGCTTCTTCTGCTCTTTATTATCATTTATTGAAAACAGGCTCCAGATACTATCTGTAAATAACAAATTTCAAGAGAAACCATAATATTTGTTGAGCAATATTTATTATCTGAGGCACATGTCTTCCATTAAAAGCATGGTTAGATTGCACCGCTCACTACAGGTGTTTTCAATTGTATATCCACATGCCTACAGGAGCATTCTGCTAAGTTGATTTGTGTTGTAGCTAACTAGGATCCATGTTGGAGTTACATGGGGTCTACACAAACATGTAGAACAGGAATGCCTTTTTATCACCCAAGTTGCATAAAAACTGGGAAAGTAAGTCTTCAGAATATTGAGATGGCCTTGAAAACTGCTTATAAAATATCAGTTATTAGAAATGATTTATTTCACACTTTGTGAAATCTCTCATTTAAAACACCAATAAATCTAACATCATATAAATGTTGTATAAAAACGGCTTCTTTTTTTGTAATTGCACATTCTTAACATGATATCACTTTCTCCATGGTTGTCTGGTAAGGTAGTGTGCTGACATAAGCAGGTTAAGATATCTCAGAGGGTAATGATTATTAGATAAATTATTATGTAGAAAGTTATACAGTCAAACCTGTCATATGTGACCTTCCAAGGGAGTCAATAAAAAAGGTCACATATGACAGGTGGTCTCTTAATCCAGGTTCAAAGAAAATTACCCGAAAAGGAAAGTTCATGATTAGTCTGCCACATATGTAAAATTTAACAGCTACAAATATTAGTACATATATGAAAAGGAATTACCTCAGTCATCAATTAAGATTGTGAATATAATCAAATCTGTAAGAGACCTCTTGAGGAAAACGAAAGAAAAAAAAGAAAAAGAAAAAAAAAAAATCACTATTCACTTAATGAAATAAAATGCTTATAATATTAATAATGGACAATATATAGAAATATCCCCATTTCTACATATGTAGTACAATATCTATTTTTTAAAATTTAATTCAGTTTCTTTATTTTCATTAATATATATATTTAAATTCTTTTAGCATGTTACAATAATTTTTTAAATTTTAAAATACAAAAAATAATCAAAGAGTTTGAATGGCTAATTTGATTATTTCTAGTGCCGGATACATTTACAAAAAAAATTTATTTTTTTATTTTTTTCATTCCTGAATTCCTGGTCCGGACTTCCGTCCGGATTATTAGTCACGTAACTGCATTTCCTTCATAACGATGGAGACGTTTTTAACTGGCAAATATCTGTCCTAATGTCTCAAAAAGAACATAAATTTCAGTTAAACAGTAAGTTGACTGTTTATTCACTCTTTTTCATACTTGTCAAGTAAATGTTTGTATTTTTATCTATCAAAATTTCGTGAAAATCGTCTGAATGGCGAGGACGTTTTTTCGCCATATCCCATCTCCTTTCATTCTTTAGAAGTAAAGTACAGTTTCGTTCGTTTTTGGGTGTTATCAGGGCAAAGATAATAAATTCAATACATTTTTTGAGACAGAATAAGACATTTCATACATTTCTAAAGTATTTTTTAATCTTTGAAAGCAGACAAGTTCGTCCGGTTTCTTCTTGATTATGACTTCTGCTTCCGTTTTAAAACTCGGAAAGTCGCTGAAAAAAGTCGTTTTTCAGCATTTGGGACACGGAAATGATGGTCGTTAGTCGCGTCTGACAGGTAGTCGCTTAATTCAGGTCACTAGTGTAGTAAATAACGTTGGGAGGAAAAAATACGGTCGCATATGAAAGGAAGTCGTTTAATTCAGGTGGTCGCTAAGGCAGGTTTGACTGTACATAGTTACATGATATTAAGTGTTTTTCTTCGCCGTGGATATATATACGAGGACATGTGTGTGATGTTGACGGCTACAGAATGACAGCAAGGACATAATATATACTGTACACTCACTTATCTTGACGCGAGTCAGTCAAAAATTTAAAAACTACTAAATGAAATGTTTAACATAGATACAAGAAAAGTGCAACAGGTACCTTAATGTATGTATCTTTGTTCCTTTGAAAAATACATTTGTCCAGGAATTTTAGCTTTATAATTCTGTCCTGTAATGAAAGATTTCTGTGTAGTGTGAAATACAACACAGACAAAACTGGGAAGTTTTGAGCATGTGAGAGAAAACGTGTCACATACAATTTAGACCAGACTCCATAAAGAATGATTTAGGGAATAGAAAGCTGATAAAAGGAGGAGAGATCTGTACAGGTAAACTTAACAAGCTCGGCCTTATCTAGTCTGTACATGTAGAATACCTGATTTGTTCAGGCCACTGTGGTCAGTATCTGACCAGTAGATAATGACCACAGATTCAGTATTAATGACCCACAACAGACCAAGGTATGGACTGGAGGGAACTCTAAATAGTCTACTGTTAGTGATTCCGACTCCAGAGGCCAAGCTTTTATCGACTACTATTGTAAATTCTATCATACCAATTTTCTATACAGCCCTATTGATCAGTGGTCCCCTAATTAATGATTACCTCCTCACGATGATTTATATAGTATTTGTCAATAATATTGTTTTCTGTCCAAAATAAACTAGGACCTCCTCAAACCAAACCATAGTCAGATGATTTCCAATAACTGTGACATGAATTTCATAGCGTTTTGTGCAAGATACTGAATCTGTATACTGTCTAGGGAATAAATTAAGTGGAGCGTTGATTTGGTGGGACCATATAATTAAGAACAAATCTAGTCTGTAGGTAGATGTTCGCAGGTAGATGTAATATTATAGTCGGTAGGTAGATGTAGTATTATAGTCGGTAGGTAGATGTAGTATTGTAGTCTGTAGGTAGATGTAGTATTATAGTCTGTAGGTAGATGTAGATTATATCGGTAGGTAATGTAGTATTATGTCAGGTAGGTGATGTAGTATTATAGTCAGTAGGTAGATGTCGTAGTATGTCGGTAGTAGATGTAGTATATAGTCGGTAGGTAGATGTAGTATTATAGTCGGTAGGTAGATGTAGTATTTAGTCGGTAGGTAGATGTAGTATTATAGTCGTAGGTAGAGTAGTATATAGTCTTAGGTAGATGTCGGTAGTAGATGGTTATTCGTGTAGGTAGATTAGTGTATTTAGTCGGTAGGTAGATGTAGTATGTATATGTCGGTAGGTAGTATGTAGTATTATAGTCGTAGGTAGATGTAGTTATTAGTCGTTAGTCGTATAGTAGTGTAGTATTATAGTCGTAGGTAGAATGTAGTATAATAGTCGGTAGGTAGATGTAGTATTATAGTCGATAGGTAGATGTAGTATTATAGTCGGTAGGTAGATGTAGTATTATAGTCGGTAGGTAGATGTAGTATTATAGTCAGTAGGTAGATGTCGGTAGGTAGATGTAGTATTATAGTCTGTAGGTAGATGTAGTATTATAGTCGGTAGGTAGATGTAGTATTATAGTCGGTAGGTAGATGTAGTATTGTTGTCAGTAGGTAGATGTCGGTAGGTAGATGTAGTATTATAGTCAGTAGGTAGATGTCTGTAGGTAGATGTAGTATTATAGTCTGTAGGTAGATGTAGTATTATAGTCTGTAGGTAGATGTAGTATTATAGTCGGTAGGTAGATGTAGTATTATAGTCGGTAGGTAGATGTAGTATTATAGTCGGTAGGTAGATGTAGTATTATAGTCGGTAGGTAGATGTAGTATTATAGTCTGTAGGTAGATGTCGGTAGGTAGATGTAGTATTATAGTCGGTAGGTAGATGTAGTATTGTTGTCTGTAGGTAGATGTCGGTAGGTGTAGATGTATTGTCAGTTGGATGATTCTAGAGTGTGTGTACCATTGTCAGTAAGGTAAGGCATTGGAGAATTCTATTTATGTTGTGGTGATGACTATGAAAGCAATGTGTAATAGCTTTGCTTGTGTTAATTACAGTTTAGGATTGGTTTTCTTGATATAGCATCTGTGTTAGTCTGGTGGAAGGCTGACATAGTTACTGAATCCACAGGAGGGTTTAGGACCATGACAGTACCTGTTCAGCATCCTAGCTAGCAGACTAACACAGATAGGGGTTGTGGAGAGAGGACGTACAGTCGGACCTTAGAATTGGTTTGGGGATCGCCAGTAGCCCCCTATCATAACTCTCCTATAGCCCCTTTATGTGTCCTTGTTAGAGTTACTCATTGTCCCTATGTTTCCCTAGTTAGATATACCCATAGCCCACTATCTGTACTGGTTAGGGATATATCCATAGCCCACTATCTGTACTGGTTAGATATACCCATAGCCCTCTATCTGTACTGGTTAGATATACCCATAGCCCACTATCTGTACTGGTTAGAGATATACCCATAGCCCACTATCTGTACTGGTTAGATATACCCATAGCCCACTATCTGTACTGGTTAGATATACCCATAGCCCACTATCTGTACTGGTTAGATATACCCATAGCCCACTATATGTACTGGTTAGATATGCCCATAGCCCACTATCTGTACTGGTTAGATATATCCATATCCCACTATCTGTACTGGTTAGATATACCCATAGCCCACTATCTGTACTGGTTAGGGATGTCCTTAGCCCACTATCTGTACTGGTTAGATATACCCATAGCCCACTATCTGTACTGGTTAGATATACCCATAGCCCACTAGCCCACTATCTGTACTGGTTAGATATACCCATAGCCCACTAGCCCACTATCTGTACTGGTTAGATATACCCATAGCCCACTATCTGTACTGGTTAGATATACCCATAGCCCACTATCTGTACTGGTTAGGGATGTCCTTAGCCCACTATCTGTACTGGTTAGGGGTGTCCTTAGCCCACTATCTGTACTGGTTAGGGGTGTCCTTAGCCCACTATCTGTACTGGTTAGGGGTGTCCTTAGCCCACTATCTGTACTGGTTAGGGGTGTCCTTAGCCCTTTATCTGTACTGGTTAGGGGTGTCCTTAGCCCAATATCTGTACTGGTTAGGGATGTATTAGGACTATCAACCACTGATTGTTGAATCCTGTAGGGGTTACATTATAGGTATATAAAACAGTTTGTACGTACAGATGACAGCCTTCCTTTTAAAGGAAGTGGTCCCCTGTCTGTGATGTGGCGAGATACATGTCCCAGAATATGTTATGACCTAGAGTACATTAAGGGCTCAAAGCACTTCACATCTGAAAATAACGGCCAATATCCTTCTTTGTTGTGTATACAGGAAATGCCTTGTATGTAGATACCATGTCAGGAAGGTACACGGGCCGACATCTGGTGTAGAGGACATGTAAGTCCTCTTGTAAAGGATGCTTTACATCCTCTAGCTACTCACGTCTGTAGATACCTCGTGATTTCAGGGAAAGAAATCGTCTGAAGTACAGAGACAAGTGCCTTAAGTGGCCAACAACAGACAAACCAAGTGGTCAGGTAGACAACATTGATCACCTGGGTCTTCACTCATTCAAACTACACAATCCATTTGTCTACAGCCTGTATTCTGTTAGATATTGAACAGATACAAGGTTATTGAAGTTGGTTTATGGTGAAGACTATCTGCTATGTAATCTGACATCCTATTAAACCCCCTGCCTTTTGAGAAGACTTTCCATGGTACCCTCCCGTCCCAGCCTCCCGTCCCAGCCTCATTGATGAGACTCCTACTTCGCCTACCTGGCTTCCCTTCACTTCCACAACCCCATAGCAGTTCTATCAATAGAGATATCAGCTCAATCTGATAATTATGCTATGTATATTTACAAAGATATATAAACAATATTATATCCTTATCCTTTGTTTACTCTCGCTGATTATGTGTGATGTATATATTTTCCCTGTACAGCACTAACACTCAGTTCAATAAACATCAGCTGTACATGAACATACATTGTTTAACTAGAATAGCACTGCAGTCATCAGTGGCAGACTAGGTCCCAGGCATGTCGCTACCAACACATGTACACTTACCTGTACAGTATTCCATCTTCCCTGGAACCCACAGCTCTACTGACACTGTGTGCCTACATCCAACCAGTACATGTGCTCAGGTTTACATATGCTCTTAAACACAGTCCGGGGCTCAGTCATGTGATGATGGAGGGGTCATTAGGTCAAGGTCATAAGGTCATCATTTCATACTGTACACATAAACTACACTGATTGTGAACACAGATGTTGAATTATGTATAGAGTTGTGTGTGATGTAAATGTTATCTGGTATATGTCTGTACCATGCTGTAGCATGCTTGGTAATGTATTTATGTAATTATAAACACTACCACATGTGTCTGGAATAATGTGTACTGTACATGTGTAGAATTGCCTACACTTTCTCTGAAAACTTGTAGGCTGTCACGGTGAACATTTTGGGGTCTTCATCTTTGTTGAAGAATATACATGTTTTTTTTCATCTGTTTAAATAGCATCTCAAGTGAAAAACAAATAAAAAAGTAGCTATCAACCGATGGATATCATGTGTCAAATTAGATTATAACAGTTATGTTAGAAAATATCAAATTATTCTTTATTATGTTATCTGATATTCATAGACTTATATTGGTATGTTGGGAAGTTACTTTGACAATAGATATATCATTATTTTTTATGTGCGTAATGGTGGTTATGAACCTACATATCTACTCTGTATACATATCTTTGGAGACCCACTGTTGTGACCCATATATGTAAGTGAATGTATATTTGGATCAGCTGACAGCCCCGCTGACCGTTTATCATGTCCCCTGTTGTCCTAGACATGAAATATTGAAAGGTGTATCTCTGTGGCGATATATTTGGCTAGGATGGGTACAAGTCTGATCCGGGAATCGGTGGAATCATTACTATGTTATACTGGGAGACAAAACAAATAGCAGCTTAGCTGTCATTCATCTAAGCCTTCCAGCAAAGTACAGATGTATGAATTCATTTGAATAAATCTTCCAGCTTATTATCAGTAAAACTATAGAAATATGGTAAACATGACTTATTCTATAGCTATGCCAGTGTTTTTATTATATATCTACATAAATTATAGCTCACAATGTATTTCTATTATGCTTAAGGAAATTAAACTGGAGCTGGATGATCAGTCAGGAAGTTGTCATTACTCATGGCACCAGTCGACAGACTAATGACATCGGTCATTAACTCGTTTAGATCTCAAAATCAATTTCTTCCTTATTGGTTGTTCCTGTATAGGATTTGGTTGATGATAAGAGTTTTATATCTGATCGAATCTCTCATAATAAAACCTGCTAATGAGGCTGTACAGAATTAAGATGAGGTGTTCTGCTTTGTGTTAAGTACATCAGAGCTAATATGCAGGTGTCATGTACCATGGTATTAGACCTGCTTACGATGACGAGCAACAGTTAGGCTTAGGCCGACTGTCATTGTCTCACTTCAACATGTGACCATACAGCGTCACACTTAATGATGGTTCACCTTTCTGGTTTTACAAACATTCCTGCTAAGAACAAATTAAAGCAGGTTCTGTTGGTCTTCTTGACATATAGGCCTGAATATCACCTATCTATCTATGGTGCAAAGCTGGTGATATATGTAAAGCAGTAGACAGACAAATTAATTCCGGTAGGATTAGTTATGGCTGCCAACTGTCACGCCTGACAAAGGTGTCCTTTTGATGGTTATTATCACAATGACATGGAACATTAATTGTCCCAGTAATTGGAAGTGTTTCCTTATACTGACCCAAATGCTTGGTGTCTACCCTATTTTTTTGTGACAATTTTCAAGAAACTGCTGTTAAAGTTATTTTCACCTTTCTTTCTATTTTACCCCGCAAGAGAGAAAGTCATTCGCCCATGTTTGTAGATATTGTTCACCAACATATATATATAAGAAGTTGCTCAAAGATGTGTATGAGAAAGTCATTCACCCATATGTATGAGAAAGTCATTCACCCATATGTATGAGAAAGTCATTCAACCATGTGCATGATAAACTTGTTCACCCATGCATGAAAGTGCCATTCATCCATATGTATGAGAATGTTGTTAACCCACATGTTTGAAAAATTCATTCACCAATGTGTATAAAAAGTCAATGACATTATCATTTGTGTATATTGTTGTTTAGATGCTGGATGTTCCATTTCCTCCCACACGAGCGTTACAACTGTATATATATATTTGCATGTTACAATGAAGTGCGTTATGGAATTAAGGTGGTACCAGTGGAAAGCCTAGACATGTTTAGTGTAATGAGTAGACCTCTTGGTTTTCAAAGCTGATAATATTGTACTAGACTGACAATAAGCCCCTGCTCAGCAATAAGCCCCCTCCCCTTTCTATCAAGACTTTTGGAACCAGGCCTACATTCAGTAGTAAGCCCCCTTCCTGAAGCCCCTGCTCAGCAATAAGCCCCCTCCCCTTTCTGTCAAGACTTTTGGAACCAGGCCTACATTCAGTAGTAAGCCCCCTTTCTGAAGCCCCTGCTCAGCAATAAGCCCCCTCCCCTTTTTATGAAGACTTTTGCAACCATGCTTACATTTGATAGTAAGCCCCCTTCCCAATTTTGCTCTTGTTCCGAAAATCTTATTATATAAATTTGATTTGAATGTTGATAAAACACAAAATTTTAAAGAAATAGTTTTATTACAGTACTGTAATAAATAAAGGTTAACATTACTATCAACATGTAGTATTGTTATACTCAATTAACTGATTATCAGATCAATAGATGTGATCGTCAGATCAACAGTGATTGAAAATCTTAAATACATAGGTATAGTTCATTCAGCTATTAAATTAATTAGTGGTAGAGAGGTATAGTTCATTCAGCTATTAAATTAATTAGTGGCAGAGATGAATAGATCCTCCAGTGAACCGTAAATGTGATTGGTCAATTAATACCTAATATTCAGGTGAATCAGTGTGGTACATACACATTCAATATTGCAAGCCCTTTGACACCTTGAGTGAGTTGTAACACCCGGAAGACCAGCCATGGCATTTCATAATTTGGCATGGAAATTCGAATTCTGGAACAAATTATTGTGCTGTCTGTATGATGAAAACGCACTGTCTAGGCCAGTTTAGTTGATACTATTATGTAAATAAAAAACGCACGGCTACGAAAACTATGATATCATCACGTGATCAGTAGAGTTACTTCCCTTTCGCTGTGGATTGTCTACAGCATCAATGACTAAAATAAACTCTAGGCCGCACTCATCCGATCAAAGTGAAATTTTGCACACTGTTATTTTTGGGTTTGTGCATGTATATATGTAACAGAAACATATGAAAAATTAGTTAAACGACTACTGTGTGCGGAAACTTCGCAGTTACACATTAATAGATCCTAACTTCACCGCTGCATTTCCATATTATGCACTCGTCTTTTCTAAGCGAACTGGTAAAAAATGTCTCTTAAAATACCATTGATTTTAACTAGGAATTCCTATAAAACAAACAGAAAAATATAATATAACACGAATTTTAAAGTGGCGACATAGAATAAAATTACGTCAAAACGTTCGGCAAAAGCCTCTTCCATTTTATGTATTTTCCATTTGCCGAAAACATAACTTTGTATGAAACCTGTTTTAGAACTAGGCCTACATTCAGCAATAAGCCTCCTGTCTTTCAAATCCCTTTATTTCCTACTAGAGCTTGGGGGGAGGGGTTGGGGATGGCTGTTATTGCAGGTTGAGTATCGTACTAAAAAAAAAAACAAAGAACCAATGCCGTCTTGATATGGAAAGTTCATTTTGATTCATTGCGTTGATTTTAGTACAGGTTGTTACCTAATGGATTCTGATTTTTGTAATGACTTCCGAAGCATTCACATAAATTGCAGTTATTGCATTACAAGTCTCCATTTTTGTTCTAATTAAGAATTGATTCTTTCTGTGATATTCTCTTTCATCAAAAAACAATAAAGAGGCATTTTCATATCTGAGAAGACTTGTGCCAATATAGAAACACATTCCAACTTTGAAGAACTGTTACAGACGGAATCTTTGTATGAAACCTTGATTTATTTAATTAGCTGTGATACCAATATAGCTCACCAACCTGTCTGAGTTCTTGATAAGATCGTTTAAAATACTATCACTGAACACATCTGACTACTGGTAGACCTTGCTTGCTGCATTGTAATAAAGAATACCTAAAATTACCTGATTGACTTGGAGAGGAAATTTTGCAGAAAGCACCACTTAAACTTAATATAACTGTTAAGAATAGATATACTCCAGATCAAGGGAGAGTTTTTTAAAAACAAATTATATGTTTTTATGTTCAGATTTTCGTATATAATTAAATCAATATCCACACTCTTTGAGGGAGATTTTTTATACTTGTGGATGATTTTGAAATCTTCAGACATATTCCTCTTCCCTAAATGACAGTGGTCAGTTTGATGTGGTCAGTTGATGTATTGCTGGAGACAGTGGTCCTGCTGGTCTGACCACTTGACCAGTCGCTGTGTACTTATACACTGTACAGACTGTAATACAGTAGTTCCTGTGATGTGTATTTCATCTGATATATAGTGAGACACTTCACTCTGTATAGCAATATTTATGTTACCAATTTTCTCATACAATATTTACACACTGTTCAGAATCAATAGCTTTATGTCTATGTTTACCTGATGTTTTTTTTTTCTTCCCAAGTTTGATGCCATAAAACATCATTTGGATTGTTACTTGTAATACACACAACCTGGCACCTAATTACAGATTTTTCATCTGGTCTGGGTAAAGTTTTTTTTGAAGCACAAAAAAAAAACATAAATCATTACCCTGTTGTGTTTGGTATTTGTTAGGATATGTAGATTTTGTATGGTTTGTTCCAACACACCAGCTGTGCTTAAATAATTAAATTGCCCCATGTACCAGGTACATATAGCATTATCTATAGTTGTGTATTGTTTTAAACAATTTAAAAAAACCTTTTATAGACCTTTCCTGTTTATTGACATTTTTTACTGTTTTATCCACAGAATTAATTCTTTAAAATGAAACTGCTTAGGAAACATTTGTTCTAAATTTTAAGTAAATTTCCAGGGAAAAAAAAAAAGAAATTTGCACCAGGCAGTGATCCAGGTAACATTATGTACAGTTAAGCATACATTCCCTCAGAGGTCTGTCTATTTTACAGTTTTTATGTACAAAACTCATTTATAGTGTTTTAATGGAATGTCATTTTTCATGACAGAGATTTGTTAATATTTGGTGAAACTTCAGCTTCTGTTATATCAACATCAAAACCCAATGTTCTCCAGGATATTGTCAAGATAACAAAATGTTTAATATTATATATGGCATAAAGTGTGTATTTTTCTTGCATTTCTCTTATTGAAAATCATTTTGGCTTTTAAAGCCAGCAGTAAAGTTGTATTTGAATGCTGAAACTGAAGATGATTCACAGTGACTTTTCCTTTAGTAAACTTGTTTTTTGTTTTTTTTATTTCAGTCAAATTTAAAAGTTATTAGATCCCTCGGAAATTGTTATCATAGATACTGATTTCACAGATTTACGTTATACAGTGATTCTTACTGAAGTTTGATTGCACATGTATTGTTGAACATATGTTTAAAGTATAAGGGCTTGTAGTTTTCTAGCTCTAAAAGTATAAAGGCAATATATTAGTATCATGTTGAGTCAAGCAATTCATGAAGATGTTGCTAGTCAAAAGTCCTATCGTACAAATATGTTCCATATATAAACATGTGGATTACACCTTAGGGGAGAGTATGAAAATACTATCTCTTGTATTGTAGTCTACAGT
This sequence comes from Pecten maximus, assembly GCF_902652985.1. Lineage (NCBI taxonomy): Eukaryota > Metazoa > Mollusca > Bivalvia > Pectinida > Pectinidae > Pecten > Pecten maximus. The sequence goes on from NC_047020.1 coordinate 34,436,395, forward strand.
TAGACAAAAACTACACAAGGCGGGATGATGATTTCACCGGAGAACAAAGACAACTCTCACTATAATTAGTCTGTGGCCCCGGTTATGCATATTAGGTATGGTGATGAAAACATCCCCTAAAACACAATATAAATAAAGGGCTATTCTACTTACCATGTTTCACAATCAGCCAGTTATTTCACTGCCCAATCCTCTTCTTGAACCAGGCTGTATTGATCAGCCTCCATGATTGTGACCTTGAGCTGATCCATCCTGGTGACCTGTAGGGTTGGCGAGGCTGCTGGGCTGTTCCATTGTGTGTAGGGGTGTACACCAGAGCTGGCTGCTGTGGCTGTACTACTACAGAGCTGGTATCGATTTCTGAGAGTTTAAACAATTATGCAAAATAGCCCTGAAGTAAAAGTACTCATTGACTTGTTACACTTTTAACAGTACATGTAAAATGTATTTTGCTGATTATGAATTACAAGTTTATGTACTATCAAAGCTGGCTTCAAATTTAATTCGGAAACCCAAACGACTATCAAAACTAACATAAAATAATTGATACCATGACAAACAATCAGAATTAGCTCAATCTATTCTACCTATGAACATGCGTTAATGAAATACCCTACAGTCAGTGTATGACATATATTGGTATGTAAATGAGGCTGTATGATATGCAAATGAGACTGTTTGATATGCAAATGAAGCCACTTCATTGCCTGCATACATTGGTGAATGTGATAGTTGTGTTATATGGGTAAGGTTTTCTCAGATAAAAAACAAATTCGCACGATTGCTATGATATCAGAAAATGTACATAGTGGTAATGGTAATGTTTTAATTTTGGTTTGGTTTGATTTAGTATTGTTTAACGTCCTATCGACAGGTAAGGTCATTTAAAGATGACCTCCCCTGTGTGTGAGATGCGGTATGGTCGTTTTTATTACCTTGCGATAGTGCAGATCTGATGCTGCCAAAGACACCCTGCAGGATACCCCACCCGGTCACATTATACTGACAACGGGCGAACCAGTCGTCGCACTCCAATAAGGCAGAGTGCTGAGCAGGAGTAGCAACTACCTATTATATTACAAATTAACAAAGGATGTTAATTTCTGTCCATGACTGGCAGGTTGCAAAAAAGCTTCATTGAAATTAACACCATCTATGTGCATATCATATGAACAGGCTTGACTTCATAGCATATCTATATAGAATTGTTCAGTTATAGGTGAGTGTTTTGAAATCTATAGAATATACATGTCTGTGTGTTAATAGGGCATTGCATAGACTGTTGTACATTAATGCTATATATCAATTTGACAAATGAGAAATAATTCATCACCAACTGACAAAATTATCAATAAAGATTATTTTCTCCCATCACTCATACATATTAGTATTGATCATTCATGTCTTTCCATTTACGTGCTGACATGTGTTACTAAACACACATCGGAACATCTAATAGTCTCCATGATAAAATATATTTAAAAATTCTAATGATCTTTGGGATTTGTGAAATCTTGATCTGCTGCTTTGCTAGATTATTTAAATCAGAAGGTGATTGTAAAATTAATAACAATTCTAAGATTGTGTAAAATAATAAAAACTTTTATGTTTGACAATTGGAGTATGAAAGTGCCCTGTGTTTGAGGACATTTACTGTTCAGGGATTTGAACACAGCTAGGGCCTCTAAACCCTGTCACCCTTATTTTAAAATATATATCTTTCATGTGTATACATAAACACATATATTGGGCATTGCTGAGTAATTTAATAAATTGAACTTAAAAAATAAATGTATAAATTAAAAAATTATAAGGTGATTAAGTGATAGGTATTAAATTAATATTATATACTCTAGTCTTGAGTTGTAAATATTTTATACTCTAGTCTGGAGTTGTAAATATTTTATACTCTAGTCTGTACTCTAGTCTGGAGTTCTAAATATTCTATAATCTAGTCTTGAATTGTAAATATTTTATACTCTAGTCTGGAGTTGTAAATATTTTATACTCTAGTCTGTACTCTAGTCGGGAGTTCTAAATATTCTATAATCTAGTCTTGAATTGTAAATATTTTATACTCTAGTCTGGAGTTGTAAATAATTTATACTCTAGTCTGTACTCTAGTCTGGAGTTCTAAATATTCTATAATCTAGTCTTGAATTGTAAATATTTTATACTCTAGTCTGGAGTTGTAAATAATTTATACTCTAGTCTATACTCTTGTCTGGAGTTGTAAATATTCTATAATCTAGTCTATACTCTAGTCTGGAGTTGTAAATATTTCATACTCTTGTCTGGAGTTATAAATATTCTATACTCTAGTCTGGAGTTGTAAATATTTCATACTCTAGTCTGGAGTTGTAAATATTTTATACTCTAGTCTGGAGTTGTAAATATTTCATACTCTTGTCTGGAGTTATAAATATTTTATACTCTAGTCTGGAGTTGTAAATATTTCATACTCTAGTCTGGAGTTGTAAATATTTTATACTCTAGTCTGGAGTTGTAAATATTTCATACTCTAGTCTATACTCTAGTCTGGAGTTTTGAATATTTTATAATCTAGTCTTGAGTTGTAAATATCTTATACTCTTGTCTGGGGTTGTAAATATTTTATACTCTAGTCTGAAGTTGTATATTCTATACTTAGTCTGGAGTTGTACATATCTTATACTCTAGTCTGGAGTTGTAAATATCTTATACTCTTGTCTGGGGTTGTAAATATTTTATACTCTAGTCTGAAGTTGTATATTTTATACTCTAGTCTGGAGTTTTGAATATTTTATAATCTAGTCTTGAGTTGTAAATATCTTATACTCTAGTCTGGAGTTGTAAATATTTTATACTCTAGTCTGTACTCTAGTCTGTACTCTAGTCTGTACTCTAGTCTGGAGTTGTACATATCTTATACTCTAGTCTGAAGTTGTAGATATTTTATGCTCTAGTTTCCTGAAATGGAGATTTTCCATCTTTGTTGGAATGAGTGACCTGTGTAAATTTGGTGGTCACAAGGGTGAGATGGATTTACCATTATCTACTTACTTATCTGCCCTGTTTCAGATAATCAGCCTCTTCCTCTTATTTTCCTGTATCTTTATTGATGATTTGGTATATTTGTGTATTTGCAGTGCCGAGAATTTGTAAAAGCTGGTGCATTAAAGGGAAACAACCCCGCAGAAGTTATACAAAGCTGTGATATCACATTCTCCTGTGTGGCAGACTCCACAGCTGTAAAAGATGTAAGTACAGTTTGGAAGACTTCGTTATTCTGAAGATATTGGACAGATGAAAACAGAAACTTAGGTTAACGTGATGACAATGAACCAACAGCCACACCAAGATATTTTTTAGATATGTTAAATTTCATTTCTACATATTTTATTGGAAATCAATTGGATTGAACATCAGGCTTAAGCCTATATTAAAGTTCTCTCCATAACATATTACATTTATTTCAAATATTTAGTATTAGTCAAGAATGGAAAGTATAGTAAGTACATTTGTATATACATGTATATAATATAGAAAGAGTATTTGTGAATAATATATAATGATAATCTTATGTGGTTTTTTTTCTTTTCTTTATGATATTTAAAAATCATTATTAAATATATATTAGAACTCGTTTACTACACAAGAGAGAGACATGTGTTTGATCAAAAACAGAGTTTCCGACTATAATGTCCATCTGATAACTACCAGTATTCTACTCATGTGTTGACCAAACACGCATCTTCCTACCACATATAAATTAGATTTGTTTAGACAATAGGATATTATTTATAAAATCAGTATTGGGTATACTGATATACTGTATATAAATGGGTATTTAATGTTGAACATGACTTAAAATTGTATGCATCTCCCTGAAGGGGGCTGCGATAGCTTATAGTTGGTTAGAACTGGCTACGTAAACCTCGGGTAAAAATCTGAGGTGCATGGTTGGATGCTCCCTATCTGAGTTTGTTTGTGTTTCTCGGGAAGCTGAGAAACCAGCCGGGTCTGTGCTGTCGTGGTTGTGTCGTTGGCCAAGACACTTTAATTGCTATGGATGCCATGTGAAATTGACCCTAGCAAATTGTTCACAGGGTGATAAACCCAGCAAACAAACAAATCCCTAAAATTTAAAAGAAATGTTTGTTATCCTGTTAAAAGATTTTCAAAGGGGTTATATAGGAGATTGATCATGACATAAACACTGCTTCCTGGAACAAACAATAGGATTCGGGTAAAAGGAAATCAAACTCTTTTTTTTTGTTGTGACTAATCAGCAATCTGTAAAATTACCTGAAAGAGGAGTGGAGTTGCTGCCCTTACAATGAGGACATATTTTGATACAAGTTATCTCCCATTTGACATCTATATCCATATCTATATATGTACATGTTGGAAATATGTAATCTTTATACTGTTCGGTTAAAGAAATGATATGGAATGTATTGTATCTTTCAGCTTGTCTTTGGAAACTCAGGAGTTCTGCAGGGCATTACCAAGGGAAAATGTTTTGTGGAGATGTCCACAATAGACGAAGAGACAATGCAGGATGTTGGAGAGGCAATTATGGCTCGAGGCGGCGTTTTCCTAGAGTCCCCTGTCGTCGGCAGCCGAGTCCCTGCCCTAGAGGGTCAACTCATCATCTTAGCAGCTGGGGAACGCAAATTATACGATGATTGTTTCTCATGTTTTGAAGCAATCGGAAAGAAGGCTTTATATTTGGGTTAGTGATGGCAGGAAGAATTAATTGGATTTATGTTGTTGAAGAGGTAGAAAAACAGGTTGTTAGCTTACATCAATTTAAATGTTCTGTACTTTGCTCATTATTGTGCATTAGTCTGAAAAGTAAACCAAAGTGTAAATCCATAAAAAAAAATATATAAAAAATTGTAAAAAATTCATTGTATACACAATACAGTACTAGTGTATATATTCCTACAAAAAGCACTTGCCCTATAATATGACTATCCATGCCTGTTGCACATCATTTAAGAATTTATCAAATGCAATTTCATTGTTCTGCAATGAACCAACCTCTATTTTGAGTAAATTTAATGTGTTGACCACCTTAACTTACTACAGGAAAATCATGGACTTCTGTTCAGGTCAATATGTGGTTATATAGACCTGAGTTTTGAGGTTGATCCATGTTTCTTATATCCGTATAACCACTAATTCTCTGAAATAACTAATATATAAAATTACAGCATTTAGCACTAAACAAGATGAAAAGTTAGAAAACTGGAGATACAAAATGGTATCATGTGACTAATTTTATTCTTCCATCCAGGTGCGGATGTTGGCCAGGCCACGAGGATGAAGCTCATCATTAACATGGTAATGGGGTCAGTGGTGGCGGGTCTGTCAGAAGGCATGGCGATGGCGGAGAAGGTCGGCCTGGACCAGGAGGATGTGGCCGAAGTCTTCTCTATAGGTGCTCTTTCCTGTCCCACTATCATACACAAAAGTCAGGGTAAGTATCTCCGTAGTTCTGTCATATGTCTGGGTAAACCTTCAGAGACTTCATATAGGCTGAAAACCAATGACCACTGGGTAAACCTTCAGAGACTTTATACAGGCTGAAAACCAATGACCACTGGGTAAACCTTCAGAGACTTCATATAGGCTGAAAACCAATGACCACTGGGTAAACCTTCAGACTTCATATAGGCTGAAAACTAATGACCACTGGGTAAACCTTCAGAGACTTCATATAGGCTGAAAACCAGTGGCCACTGGGTAAACCTTCAGAGACTTAATATAGGCTGAAAACTAATGACCACTGGGTAAGCCTTCAGAGACTTCATATAGGCTGAAAACTAATGACCACTGGATAAACCTTCAGAGACTTCATATAGGCTGAAAACTAATGACCACTGGGTAAGCCTTCAGAGACTTCATACAGGCTGAAAACTAATGACCACTGGGTAAACCTTCACAGACCTCATATAGGCTGAAAACTAATGACCACTGGGTAAGCATTCAGAGACTTAATATAGGCTGAAAACTAATGACCACTGGGTAAGCATTCAGAGACTTAATATAGGCTGAAAACTAATGACCACTGGGTAAGCCTTCAGAGACTTCATATAGGCTGAAAACTAATGACCACTGGATAAACCTTCAGAGACTTCATATAGGCTGAAAACTAATGACCACTGGGTAAGCCTTCAGAGACTTCATATAGGCTGAAAACTAATGACCACTGGGTAAACCTTCAGATACTTCATATAGGCTGAAAACTAATGACCACTGGGTAAACCTTCAGAGACTTTATACAGGCTGAAAACTAATGACCACTGGGTAAGCCTTCAGAGACTTCATATAGGCTGAAAACTAATGACCACTGGGTAAACCTTCAGAGACTTCATATAGGCTGAAAACTAATGACCACTGGGTAAGCCTTCAGAGACTTCATACAGGCTGAAAACTAATGACCACTGGGTAAACCTTCACAGACCTCATATAGGCTGAAAACTAATGACCACTGGGTAAGCATTCAGAGACTTAATATAGGCTGAAAACTAATGACCACTGGGTAAGCCTTCAGAGACTTCATATAGGCTGAAAACTAATGACCACTGGATAAACCTTCAGAGACTTCATATAGGCTGAAAACTAATGACCACTGGGTAAACCTTCAGATACTTCGTATAGGCTGAAAACTAATGACCACTGGGTAAACCTTCAGACTTCATATAGGCTGAAAACTAATGACCACTGGGTAAAACTAATGACCACTGGGTAAAACTAATGACCACTGGGTAAGCATTCAGAGACTTCATATAGGCTGAAAACTAATGACCACTGGGTAAAACTAATGACCACTGGGTAAGCATTCAGAGACTTCATATAGGCTGAAAACCAATGACCACTGGGTAAAACTAATGACCACTGGGTAAAACTAATGACCACTGGGTAAGCATTCAGAGACTTCATATAGACTGAAAACCAATGACCACTGGATAAACCTTCAGAGACTTCATATAGACTGAAAACCAATGACCACTGGGTAAACCTTCAGAGACCTCATATAGACTGAAAACTAATGACCACTGGGTAAACCTTCAGAGACTTCATATAGGCTGAAAACCAATGACCACTGGGTAAACCTTCAGATACTTCATATAGACTGAAAACTAATGACCACTGGGTAAACCTTCAGAGATTTCATATAGACTGAAAACTAATGACCACTGGGTAAACCTTCAGACTTCATATAGGCTGAAAACCAATGACCACTGGGTAAACCTTCAGAGACTTCATATAGGCTGAAAACTAATGACCACTGGGTAAACCTTCAGAGACTTCATATAGGCTGAAAACCAATGACCACTGGGTAAACCTTCACAGACTTCATATAGGCTGAAAACTAATGACCACTGGGTAAACCTTCAGACTTCATATAGGCTGAAAACCAATGACCACTGGGTAAACCTTCAGATACTTCATATAGGCTGAAAACTAATGACCACTGGGTAAACCTTCAGAGACTTTATACAGGCTGAAAACCAATGACCACTGGGTAAACCTTCACAGACTTCATATAGGCTGAAAACTAATGACCACTGGGTAAACCTTCAGAGACTTCATATAGGCTGAAAACTAATGACCACTGGGTAAGCCTTCAGATACATCATATAGGCTGAAAACTAATGACCACTTGGTAAGCCTTCAGATACATCATATAGGCTGAAAACCAATGACCACTGGGTAAACCTTCAGAGACTTCATACAGGCTGAAAACCAGTGGCCAGGTAGCTACAACTGGTTAGGACATCCGTCAATAGTTTGAAGGTCCCAGCTTTTATCAATTTATCTTCTATCACATTCAGAGTTTTCCTCAAGGAGGAAATTTGTGTTAAGCTGTCTAACAATGAGTGACCATGTTTCATATTTATCAGAAATATGTGTGAGATTTATTATAACTGGTCTGACATAGAGTAAAATGCGTACAAGCTAAAAGGAAGAATTCTGCTGTTTCAATAAATAAATAAATTGTCAGCTTTTAAATAAGAATGCTATTATTGTTGTAGAATCTTGCATACTATTTAACTTTTGAACTTTGACCTTGACAGCAATACTTAACCAGAAGTATGACCCCCACTTCCCTCTTGTACACCAACAAAAGGACCTTCGTCTGTCCCTGTTGCTTGGTGACAAAGTAGAACAGCCTCTGTATGTGGCCGCAGCAGCAAATGAGGTAAGTTACGGCCATTTAACTTTGGTTTCGTATGACTTAAGGTGTTATGGTACTTCAGATTGTCTGGGAGATTAAAACAATGCATATAAATGTGTCATAGAACATATTTATTGATCTGGGGACTGCTTCATAGTACCAATTATATACTACAGCTCAATTAATTTAAAATTTGTGTGTTACCTACAGTTGATGTTAAATATGGTTCAGAAGTTCTTGTATATAAGAGGCCAATAAGTAAATTTAGAGATTGATGTACTATCAAAACTAATGTTAGAGATAATTTAGAGATTAATGTAAAGTTAAAACAAATGTTGGAGATAATTTAGAGATTAATGTACTATCAAAACTAATGTTAGAGATAATTTAGAGATTAATGTAAAGTTAAAACAGATGTTGGAGATAATTTAGAGATTAATGTACTATCAAAACTAATGTTGGAGATAATTTAGAGAATGTACAATCTAAATGCTTGCATTTTGTAGAGTTGTTCATAACTATCTTAACGGAATAGTGGAATTGATGGTGTTACGTTTGTTTCAGTTGTACAAGAAAGCGAGACGACTGGGATATGGTGACAGCGACATTGCTGCCGTGTATCGGGCGGCGAGTGCATGAGATGGGACATTAATGCAATCATAAAATCTAACCACAAATCCACAGCTCGGTTGGCAGGAAATACAAGTTTGACGCGACCATTTCAGATTTGACCTCCGATGTAATTGTGGGTTGAAATTTTGTGTCGGCTTGTAAGGACATTGAGACAAATGAACAAATGAGACCCCGATATTGGACCAGTCATGAATGAGATGTGATCAAAATGTCTGAACAGATTTTTGGGATGTGAAACACTTCCATGTTGTTAATGCTACTGCAGTGTATTAGCTCACCTTTCCGTGTGAGTTTATGGGGCATGGCGTCTGTTGTTCATCTGGTAGGTTTTTATTCAAAAGCTTACCTTTTCAGAACTGCTGAACTGATTTCGTCATTTTGTCAAAATTTGACATGGAGCATCCCTATTTCAAGGGACCTCAACTTTGTATAAGGGCTTTGGGGGAGCGGTTCAGTGCCCAGTATCGCCTGTATATTTTCAAAGTGTTGGCACACAATTGTTACGTTTTGATCATTCAGTTTTTAAATAAAACAACACAATGGTGATTTGATGAAAAGGTCTTAAATCATGATAGTTGGACTGGTACTAAACACAACACAGCCTCCAATAGGCACTATGAAGTATATATACTTGTTCAGTCAATGTTAAACGTCTTATACCCATTTGATGTTTAATCCAAATACTAAATTATTATTAAATTAATCTTGTAAAACATTTTGATAATGAACAGAATTATGACAAAAGAAATTATGTCTGATTTTGTAATTTTGAAGATTCAGTTGGGTCATGTTTTTTTTTTTATATTTTGAGTATCCAGGCTGCCCTCTGATACATTGGTAGCTATATATCAAATTTATGTTTTGGTGCAGCATTAGTGATCCTGTTAAAATATAAATACTGTTTGGGACATTTCATTGTCGGATGATTTTAGTAGAATTACCATTTTTAAGGCCAAGTTTTACATCGTTTTGTGTACATCTTTTTTTATAGAACGAACCATCTTTTTTGTACAATCAAATTACACTTTTATGGTTTGTATGGTTTTTACAAAAAGTCACTCAGTTTAATTTTCCATTTTGTATACAACATGTCGTATTGCTGGTTATTTGTGATGTTGAGTGAAATAGTTTCTTAACATTTCTGTACTAGCATGAAATGACTAGCAATGCCCCAGAAGGTATATTTTGTGGTTTTAATTTGAAACATTACGATGTATTAGACAGTATTGAGACTGAAGAAAGAGATGAAAGCATTCTTCCTGATGAAGACTTTTATTTTGTATTGACAGAGATTAATGTTGGTGCTGAATTAGTTGTGTAAAGTGTCATTTTAATGCTCTGCTGATATTCAGTAAGACCTTTGTAAATTATTGAGTTGCCTCCTCTTTTACCGCTCTATATACAGATGATGGGAAACAAAGCTAACTGACATCTCGGCTGGAAGATTCTCGATTTACTGTTCATTACATTTATAAGATCTGAACCTCATAGATTTGATAACGAAGGTGGCATTGACATGTTCCAGTAGGAGATGTGTGACATGTAAACAAAACGTCCCATTATAAACGTGGAACATGAATGTAACGAATACGATGGTTTGAGAGAGGAATAATAGTTCTGTATCTGTGTGTGAAAGGATGTGTGTGGTCATTTATAACCTGTACATAAAACCACGACCTAATTACAGTATTTATCCGGCAATAAGCCCATGCTTGGTAATAAGCCCACTCATGTATATTAATAGTTCATTAAAAATGTTAAAATATTATTTTCCTCTAATGAGTCCACCCCTTAATTTGGTTAAAGTTTAATTGGGTGCCCCCTTGGCTTATTTCAGGATAAATATGGTAGATGATGATCATGTTTATATATCAAACTCTTTACTGGCTTGTACAACCACAGACCGGCCTTGTTATGTACAAAAAAAAACAAAAAAAAAAACCCTCCACTTACAAAGAATCTGAACATGAAACTGATGACTTATAGAAATGATGCCTGCAAAAAGCCCCCTCCCAAAAATTACCCATTTTCGTCAAAAGGGGAAAGCGCAAACTCAAGGATGAGTACGGTACTGAAGTCTTTCATTGTTCTAGTTCAGCTTTACTTAAATGAAACTGTTGTATCATACTGTAACATATAATAAGAAAACCATGATGGTACGGGGGAGTAATCTTACCTAACAAGGCTTGAACTCTGACCCTGGACAAGTCTGTAAACAGTAATCATGTGTAGATATATCATTTACTTATGTTCTCTAATCTTCTATACATTTTACGTTCTTAAACAATTCACATCAAGTATTCATTTTTTGTGTCGACAATTTTTAAATGTTTTGTTTTGGATGATTAATTGGTTGAATCATTGTTTTTAAACTTCATCCAGACAATGGTAGTCTTGTGTAGAATTCATTATGTTTAATGTATTGATTAGTCATGTAGTCGTATTTTTTCTTGTCTTGTAAAAGTGATTTTTGGAAGATAAACAAGGACAATAAAAACAAATACAATCTATTTTATTTTCATATCAGTTTGTACTTATTTTTTACGTGGTAACGAAACTTAAACTACCGAACAATTTATGTTCTGCCCCACTGATTTATGTGGGGGATAGAGTCGACAGGGCTGGTTGTAACCTGTGTAAACCCCATCCCATCCATCCCATCTATCCCACCCATCCCATCCCATCCATCCCATACATCCCATCCCATATATCCCATACATCCCATCCCATACATGCCATCCCATATATCTCATACATCCCATCCCATAGATCCCCTCCGACCCCATATATACGATCCCATACATCCAATCCCATCCCATATATCCCCTCCTATCCCATATATCCCATACATCCCATCCCATATATCCCATACATCCCATCCCATCCCATCTATCCCATCCAATCTAATCCCATACATCCCATCCCATATATCCCATACATCCCATCCCATCCCATCTATCCCATCCAATCTAATCCCATACATCCCATCCCATATATCCCATCCATCCAATTCCATCAGGAATCGATAACATTGATGTAGTCATTATATCTTTCTTTTGGGTTATTTGTCAAACTTTAACTTTTGATAAAATTGCAGAGTAAACATACCGTAGGAATTGTGTTACAGCTTCTAAAGTCGAGGTCTCCTTGTTATTTATAGTGAAGAGGTCAATTGAATTAATATCATTCTAGTAACTTTATTTCTTTTGATGATTTTAATCAAGTATTATGCGAAGGTCTAGTATTAATTTGGAGATAAGTTGCTGTTTCAGGATGTCAAGTTGAGCATTACTATTTATAAACGTTAAACACACTGACATCAGTGCTTTAGTGACTTTTCTTTAGGGGTTTACATCAAACTTATTACATACCAAGTAAGTCGAGAATGAACATGTCTTGGATCAGTGTCATGGTTAAGGCCATCAAATGGCACTGTAACTACATATTTACAATGGCACTGTAACTACATATTTACAATGGCACTGTAACTACATATTTACAATGGCACTGTAACAACATATTTACAATGGCACTGTAACTACATATTTACAACGGCACTGTAACTACATATTTACAATGGCACTGTAACTACATATTTACAATGGCACTGTCACTATATATTTACAATAGCTCTAACTACATATTTACAATGGCACTGTAACTACATATTTACAATAGCACTGTAACTACATATTTACAATGGCACTGTAACTACATATTTGCAATAGCACTGTAACTACATATTTACAATAGCACTGTAACTACATATTTACAATGGCACTGTAACTACATATTTACAATGGCACTGTAACTACATATTTACAATGGCACTAACTACATATTTACAATGGCACTGTAACTACATATTTACAATAGCACTGTAACTACATATTTACAATAGATCTGTAACTACATATTTACAATAGCACTGTAACTACATATTTACAATGGCACTGTAACTACATATTTACAATGGCACTGTAACTACATATTTACAATGGCACTGTAACTACATATTTACAATGGCACTGTAACTACATATTTACAAAGGCTCTGTAACTACATATTTACAATGGCACTGTAACTACATATTTACAAAGGCTCTGTAACTACATATTTACAAAGGCACTGTAACTACATATTTACAAAGGCTCTGTAACTACATATTTACAATGGCACTGTAACTACATATTTACAATAGCACTAACTACATATTTACAATAGCACTGTAACTACATATTTACAATGGCACTGTAACTACATATTTACAATGGCACTGTAACTACATATTTACGATAGCAGTGTAACTACATATTTACAATGGCACTGTAACTACATATTTACAATGACACTGTAACTACATATTTACAATAGCACTGTAACTACATATTTACAATAGCTCTGTAACTACATATTTACAATGGCACTGTAACTACATATTTACAATGGCACTGTAACTACATATTTACAAAGGCTCTGTAACTACATATTTACAAAGGCACTGTAACTACATATTTACAAAGGCTCTGTAACTACATATTTACAATGGCACTGTAACTACATATTTACAATAGCACTAACTACATATTTACAATGGCACTGTAACTACATATTTACAATGGCACTGTAACTACATATTTACAATGGCACTGTAACTACATATTTACAAAGGCTCTGTAACTACATATTTACAATGGCACTGTAACTACATATTTACAAAGGCTCTGTAACTACATATTTACAAAGGCACTGTAACTACATATTTACAAAGGCTCTGTAACTACATATTTACAATGGCACTGTAACTACATATTTACAATAGCACTAACTACATATTTACAATAGCACTGTAACTACATATTTACAATGGCACTGTAACTACATATTTACAATGGCACTGTAACTACATATTTACGATAGCAGTGTAACTACATATTTACAATGGCACTGTAACTACATATTTACAATGACACTGTAACTACATATTTACAATAGCACTGTAACTACATATTTACAATAGCTCTGTAACTACATATTTACAATGGCACTGTAACTACATATTTACAATGGCACTGTAACTACATATTTACAAAGGCTCTGTAACTACATATTTACAAAGGCACTGTAACTACATATTTACAAAGGCTCTGTAACTACATATTTACAATGGCACTGTAACTACATATTTACAATAGCACTAACTACATATTTACAATAGCACTGTAACTACATATTTACAATGGCACTGTAACTACATATTTACAATGGCACTGTAACTACATATTTACGATAGCAGTGTAACTACATATTTACAATGGCACTGTAACTACATATTTACAATGGCACTGTAACTACATATTTACAATGGCACTGTCCCTACTTATTTACAATGGCACTATAACTAAATATTTACAATGGCACTGTAACTACATATTTACAATGGCACTGTAACTACATATTTACAATGGCACTGTAACTACATATTTACAATGGCACTGTAACTACATATTTACAATGGCACTGTAACTACATATTTGCAATAGCACTGTAACTACATATTTACAATAGCACTGTAACTACATATTTACAATAGCACTGTAACTACATATTTACAATGGCACTGTAACTACATATTTACAATAGCACTGTAACTACATATTAACAATAGCACTGTAACTACATATTTACAATGGCACTGTAACTACATATTTACAATAGCACTGTAACTACATATTTACAATAGCTCTGTAACTACATATTTACAATAGCACTGTAACTACATATTTACAATAGCACTGTAACTACATATTTACAATAGCACTGTAACTACATATTTACAATGGCACTGTAACTACATATTTACAATAGCAGTGTAACTACATATTTACAATGGCACTGTAACTACATATTTACAATGACACTGTAACTACATATTTACAATAGCACTGTAACTACATATTTACAATGGCACTGTAACTACATATTTACAATAGCTCTGTAACTACATATTTACAATGGCACTGTAACTACATATTTACAATAGCTCTGTAACTACATATTTACAATGGCACTGTAACTACATATTTACAACAGCACTAACTACATATTTACAATAGCACTGTAACTACATATTTACAACGGCACTGTAACTACATATTTACAACGGCACTGTAACTACATATTTACAACGGCACTGTAACTACATATTTACAATAGCACTGTAACTACATATTTACAATAGCACTGTAACTACATATTTACAATAGCACTGTAACTACATATTTACAATAGCACTAACTACATATTTACAATGGCACTGTAACTACATATTTACAACGGCACTGTAACTACATATTTACAACGGCACTGTAACTACATATTTACAACGGCGCTGTAACTACATATTTACAACGGCGCTGTAACTACATATTTACAACGGCGCTGTAACTAAATATTTACAACGGCGCTGTAACTACATATTTACAACGGCGCTGTAACTACATATTTACAACGGCGCTGTAACTACATATTTACAACGGCACTGTAACTACATATTTACAACGGCACTGTAACTACATATTTACAACGGCACTGTAACTACATATTTACAAAGGCACTGTAACTACATATTTACAATAGCAAAAATATTGTTTTGTAGATTTTTTTTCTTGCCTGCTACAAATTGTCATGAAAGCAAGATTGGTCCCCGTGGTCTATTGTGCCATTTCGAATTTCGATTTTTGATCAGAAAAATAAAATGGCCGACAGGCAGCCATCTTTGATTTTGAAAATTGAAGTTTGGTATCACTGTTTTTTTTAAAAGAACTTAGGGATACTCCTCAAACATCATCTGTAGGTTCCTCTTGCTCCCTGGTTGTGCCATTTGGACTTTGGATTTTTGATCAGAAAAACAAAAAGATCAGTCTGACATAGAGCCAATAAAGTACATTCAATGGTGGATGTCAAGATCCCTTTGTGATCTCTTGTATTAATTTACTTAGACTGATCTTATATTTGATAGTGATAATCAGCTTTAAATCATCATTACAAATTGTATTGGAAGCAGGTGAGTTTATACATGCCCATTGGGCCTCTTGTTTTTTTAGCAAGAAAGCTAGGACAGGAGTATGCTTAAATTAAGGACTACAAAATTAAATTTGTTTAAATGAATAATCTTAGCATACTCTATTATTTGAAAGAAGTAATCAGATCAACTTTAAAAAAATTGCCTTAATAGCAGGTGAGTGATACAGGCTCGTTGGGCCTCTTGTTTTTCACTTCATAAGTAGGTCTCTTTATAAATTAATTTTTTTTTACAAAGACAATTTCATTTCAAATTTATATTTAAAAAAAAAATCATTTTAATTTTTCTTTGCTGTAGCACTAGGAGGCCTTTTGATTAACTAATTAAAACTCTTAACAAATATTGAGTCAATTTCATCTGTATTATTTTTTAATCAGATTAAATTATTTTTTTCATTACTCTGCATTAATGACAATTTCCATAATTGAACTTTTACAGTTGATGATATCAATTTAGATTTAAATTAGTTATTTTTCTTTTAGATAAGCCTTTTTTTTTTTCAATTTTCTAATTGTCTGATGAAATTGATACAACTTGAAATGTAGTAAATATTTCAGTACAATGTAACCAAAGTTGAAATTTCCTTTTTAGGGCCCCTTGAAGATACCAGTGCACTTTAGTTATCACTCTGTCTGTCTGTCTGTCTATCTCTGTCTATCTGCATGCCTGCCACAAATTTTACTCCTGGCTATAACTTTGGTATTTATTGACCGATTCACATGAAACTTGGTTAAGATGTTCAGTTCACAAAAATGCACACTCAGCTAAAAAGTCAAGATCAAAGGTAACGGTCATCACATTCATATTTTGCATTTTTTTTCACTGATGAACATTTTGTTATGACATGATAAAGCAAAATTTGTTAGAATTTAACAAGGAGTCAACTAACCAAATGTCACTTAGGTCACAGGGTCAAAGTCAAATTTTGTGTCTTTTCACGGATGAACATTTTGTTATAACATGATGAAGCAAAGTTGTTCACAATTAAACAAGGAGCCTACTGACCACAGGTCAAGAAAGCAATACCCGCTCGGTATCAGGTTTAGTATTTTTTTGTTATGACATTAAGTCAAAATAGGTCTGAGTTAAGGATAAATCAACTGACAAAAGATCAAGGTCACTGGATTATAGTTTGTTGGGTTGATCACTTTATGAACAGCTAGTGTTATCATTGTAGTAGATACTGACTTTCTCACTGTAATATATAGGGGAGGCTTATTGCATGCAATCCAGAGTAATTGGGTTAAAGTGTCTTTCTGAATTGTCTGTTTCTTAGCTTCTCAAGAAACACAAACTGCCATGGGTAGGGAATATTGATCCACTCACCTGGGATCTTCACTTGAGGTTATGTGGCCAACACTCTAACTAACTGAACTATTGCAGCACCTCGCTAGATTAAAGGTCAAGGTCATTTGGGTCCAAAGTTCAAAGACAAAGTGGATCTCTGACTATGACCCTGGCTGTTGGGGGAGGTTTTTTTTTAAAAAAAAAAGATAAATCAAAGAATCAATAAATGAAGATTGCATTTACATTTCTGTCAGCCCAGGCAATATGGAGGTGTTAGAAAACACATTACAGTAAATTGAAATGTATATTTTGCTTTCTTTTGCAATTATTTTTGAATTCCAAATATCAAATGTCAACTTCAGCTATATGGGCAGATGTCTTTTTGATGATTAATGGGGATATATTGCCACAATACGGGGCCCATGCTAACCTGTCGATACTCTAGTCATCTTTGAAAGGTATCTGCCATTATGCTTTATCAAATCATATTATCTAGTGATAACATTTCTATAAAAAGTAAATTTTAAAGGAAAAAAAAAAATGTTTTTTTCTGGTATAGCCCTATTAATTTTTGTTGGCTTTGTTGATTTATATTTTACAGTTAAAAAATAAACAAACTTGCAAATTACAGTTTAAAACACTGCAAAATGTTGCTAATTTCTCAAATTATATGTGAAATTCAAACAAATTGCCCAGCTTTATAGCAAAAAAACTAAGAAAAAGTTATCTTCAAACAGAATTGTACAAAAGTGTGAAGGAAGTGGTAGATTATTGAATACTCAATTAAAACCTGTCCAAGACAAATGTGATGAATGTTCATGACATAAAGGACATGGTATGATCTCATAAATATTCATGTTCTCTTGTTGTGGGCATTGCACAGACTACCTTCATGCATATTCATGACCTAATAACTATCACTGACTGTTGACGAATAAGAATTGGATTTCCACACTATTGTAGTTCTGTCCAAATACAACAATCTACCACACAATTAACCATTCTGTCCCGTAAATTGATCAAGTTGTGTGACTCTCATATCCTATATAGCAAGATAATCCCTCATTTGTATGACCCTGCCATTTAATATACACATGCAGATATAGAACTATTATTGGGTATGTACCAGTAGTTGTACAATGGAAATATGCAGATCATGTTCTGATTAGGTTATGGTCAATTTATTTTTTCTTGAGCTACGGCCATTTATCTTAAAAAGTAGGGCATTTGAGAGTAAAACCAAAAACCTCAGCAAGTCTGGATTTATTCCAATATGGCTATCTAATGAACAGCAGCACATGTATGTACTGCATTGCCATCAAGCTCATGTCTGGTAGTAAGCCCATGTCTGGTAATAAATCCATGCCTAGTAATAAGCCCATGCCTGGTAATAAACATGGTAATAAGCCCATGTCTGGTAATAAGCACATGCTTGGAAATAAGCCCATGTCTGGTAATAAGGACATGTCTGGTAATAAGCCCATGCCTGGTAATAAGCCCATGTCTGGTAATAAGCCTATACCTTGTAATAAGCCCATGACTGGTAATAAGGTCATGTCTGGTAATAAGCCCATGTCTGGTAATAATCCCATGTCTGGTAATAAGCCTATACCTGGTAATAAGCCCATGTCTAGTAATAAGTGCATGCCTGGTAACAAGCCCATGTCTGGTAATAAGCCCATGTCTGGTAACAAGCCCATGTCTGGTAATAGGCCCATGTCTGGTAATAAGCCCATGCATGGTAATAGGCCCATGTCTGGTAATAGGCCCATGCCTGGTAACAAGCCCATGTCTGGTAACAAGCCCATGTCTGGTAATAGGCCCATGCCTGGTAATAGGCCCATGCCTGGTAACAAGCCCATGTCTGGTAATAAGCCAATACCTGGTAATAAGCCCATGCCTAGTAATAAGCCTATGTTTGGTTATAAACCCTTGTCTGGTAATAAGCCCATGCCTGGTAATAGCCCACTCCAAAGGGGCTTATAATGAAGCAGTTGATACTCTATTGTTGGCAATATTTGTGGGGAATTTTAGTTCAATATTTTCGCTGTCATATAATATAGAGCAAAATAAATACTTGTACCTAACAAATATCTTTATATGAAAAAAGAAATATATAGAAGTGTTAACTTCAGAATGTTTACAAGGCTGTGTTGAGTATTGTGTGATTTTAAATATGCGGTTATGAAAAGGAAGAACTTTTTTTTTTTTTTTTTTTTTTCGCAGTTGCTGTGTATAATATGCGGTGCGTATCCATAGTTTGAACTGTTTCAAAAATGAATTAAACTCCAGAAAAATGTTGATTTATGATACAGTGTATATGTTATTTCAGAGCAGATACATTAGTGAATTTTTGAAATTAGAATATATTATGTTTGAGTATGTTTAGAGTATACCAAAAATCAGTCATAAAATGTGATTTTTCAGTTGATCCCTGAATTTCTTACAGTGTATATGTTATTTCAGAGCAGATACATTAGTGAATTTTTGAAATTAGAATATATTATGTTTGAGTATGTTTAGAGTATACCAAAAATCAGTCATAAAATGTGATTTTTCAGTTGATCCCTGAATTTCTTACAGGAAAATGTATATACTTTTACATTTCAAATCAGGGTTAGACAAATGACTACTACTTTTTCTGAATAACCTTTAATGATCAATATAATTTTCATTCTCTTGACCAAACATCATTTCTTATGTCAGGTAGTATTTACAGGCCTTTGAGAACAATCCCTCAAAGTACCAAAATAAGATTTAAAATACCCACAAAATCATCAGTACACATCCATTGTATACTACTTATCTTTGTATTATTAATATAAAAATTATGCTGCTATGATTTTTTATAGGATAAACCTGCAGCTTTACGATAAAATTATGTTTATCCTGGGACAGTAATATGTTTAATCAATTAAGTGAGATGAGATTTTATGTGATCTGAGGTATATATGTTGAACGGTCCAGTGATTCTAAGTTGACTGGTACTATCGTACATTGATCTACCTGGGGACATTTCTCAGCCATAGCCAGCCTATAAAGTCCTATCACATCACCAACACCATCAAACCCGGAATTTCATCAGTGTTTTCCGTAACCTGGTAACCATAGTAATGCTCCGAGGTGATTTTCCTGGAATCATTTGTTCCTAATGAGCTACAGTGTTGATGGGGCTGACTGGGTAATCGTCAGGACCGAGAAATGTAAATAATCTGGTTTATTTTTACCAATCAGTTTTCATTGAAATATTAGCTGTTAATTATTTTACCTGGAGAGATTTGAGTCTACTGAGGATGCATACCCATTGCTATGATGTTGAGCAATTAGTTTAACCTAGAGCAATATATATGTCTGTTCAGCAGCTGGCTTGTATGTAGTTTGTATTGCTCACATAGCCACTGATTCAACTCTACTAGGTGGCTGCTGATTCAACTCTACTAGGTGACTGCTGATTCAACTCTACTAGGTGACTGCTGATTCAACTCTCCTAGGTGGCTGCTGATTCAACTCTACTAGGTGACTGCTGATTCAACTCTACTAGGTGGCAACTGATTCAGCTCTGCTTGGTGGCAACTGATTCAGCTCTGCTTGGTGGCAACTGATTCAACTCTGCTTGGTGGTGACTGATAACTTTTCTGGACAGCCGTTGATTCAATTCTACTGTATAGCCACCGATTCAACTCTACTAGGTGGCCACTTATTCCACTTTAGTGGTGGCCAGTGATTCAACTTTACTGAGTGGCCACTAATTCCTCTCAAGTGGGTGGGAAGTGATTCAACTTTACTGAACAGCCATTGATTCAATTCTACTGGATAGCCACTGATTCAACTCTCCTGGATGGACATTGATTCAACTCTCCTGGATGGACATTGATTCAACTCTCCTGGATGGACATTGATTCAACTCTACAGGATGGCTTCAAATTCAACTCTACTTGACAGTATTTGTTTCAGCTCTATTGAACAGAGTTAAACTCTTCTGCATGGCTACTAATTCAACTCTACAAGATGGCCACCCAATTCAACTCAGTACGGTTATAAATGTTCAACTGAACTGGTTGGCCACTGATTCTACTGTACTAAATGGCCACCGATTCAACTTTATTGGACAGTGAATAATCCAAGTCAACTGGACGGAACCTGATTCAATTCTATGGAATGCAACTGATTCAACAATTATAGACAACCACTGGTTCAAATCTACTGAACAGCTTCTGATTCAACTTACTGGATTTCTCCATTGAGGTTTACAGGTACACTTACATTTTACCTATGATAATACCTTATTTATATATTTAACTGACATTTTTTCTTCAGTGTACCTGCAATTTACTTGAACTATATTGGAACTTAAAGGTAAGTTTTACCCATTGTAACAGGGATGAATGACTGGCATGCAATTGAAGCTACATATTTTCAACCATTCTTTTTGAAAAAACCATTGGAAACTTTATTGGAAAATTGGGATGATCAAAAAGTTAATTTTAAAAATAGTTAGGGAAAAAAATTGGAACCCCTCCCCCCTCCCACAGCCCCTGAAGGTTGGTTAGTATGAACTAATTAGGATACATTTTACAACCGTTTTTTCTCATGGTGATAAATGTACCTGTGATTTCGTTGTTTTTACCTTTTTTTCACCTTTTTTTCACCTGTGATAATTACCTGACATTGACGTATTGTCCAGACATTGCTTAGCACTACATTACCTGGTAGATTGGATTATTATCATTTAAAAATCAATTAGTGTTATGAAACCACCGTTCACAGCGGATTACAAATCCCCCGCTCCCTTCCCTGGACTGCTGTATGTTATGTCAATATTAATGTGGATATTTAATTTTTTATGTGTCAATATCGTTGTGATCAAATTTAATGATAATTGACTAGGTTGATCGTTAACTTTCGTATAAGGTGGATATGTTTTTATTGTATCGGACAAAGTGGACAGGTAGATACATTTAGCTTCTGCCATAACCCATAGACATTTCTGCTGTGAAGGAAAATTGAATTAAGAGAACATTTGGATACTTGTGGACGGAAAAATATTTCCATTTTATAAACTTTTTTTTAGAAAACCCAATATTTTATAAAGACTCTCAAGCCAAAATTGAAGGACAATTATAAATTGTCTTCCATTTCGATGACGTCATAATAATAGATAATTGAGTAATTATTGATGACGTCGTAGTGTATTAGTGTGTAGGCAACCACATATAATTAATTTTTCTTTGTTTTCATGGTAAATACTCAAATGTGATTGGTCGAAAAATTCTTTTCATTCTTCTATGAAAGAAATTCCGAGAATGGCGCGAAAAATGTGACGTCACAATACGACAATTGACGTTGCGTATTGATTTGAGAAAAAGAATCCCATTTAAAACCAGTAAAATTGTACATAAAACATGTTTTAAATTAGAAAATCATTTTCAAAAATTAATTATAAGCATTGATGTCATTTTTTTTTAGTTTCATCGGGGTATGAAACAAATTTTGTTTGCAAACTGTATGAATCCGCATAGCGGATTCTTACAGAAGTTTTCAAACAAAATTTGGTTACAGAAATACTTACTAAGATGTAAAGTATCTGAAGATTTTAAGATGAGAGATGTTATGCTTTACTTACAAGTGTTTCTTAAGTTATACATTTTTACCATATATATACTTACCGAACACTGTGAACCAGAAAATTTAATATATATATATGTTAAACTTTTCTGGTTCTCAATGTCCGGTAAGTTTACTAACAATTGTTTCTTAAGTTATACTTTTATATATATATATTTTTTTATCTCATGCTGAATTTGCCCTGCAGATTCTCATAAAAAACATTTTTTTTTTTTTTGAAAGATGTTGCTTTCTACAACAATATAGAACTTGTACTAGATTTTGTTATCAATCAAGGTAAAGTGTTCAGGATGTTTTTTAAATTTCAATAGTAATCGCTTAAATAATATATCACATTTTTTTTATGGAAGAGCGATTATCCTGACATAAGCATATATCAGTAACAAACACCTGGAAATGGTTTCCGTGGTAATCAATGGATCAACCAATCAGTGCTAGACATATAGTCAATAAATATATGGACATGTGGTCTGAACATGTGTTCCGTAAAAAACAACACACATCATGTGTAGTTCCTTCAACACAGTGCCACTCTCGCGTGATGCTGACTTCATTAGTATGGAAGAAAATCATACGAATTTCAGATTTAATCCAATATTTTGCCTGTAGAATTTTCATTTCCAGAAGTAAAATTACAATCAAACCTGCCATAAAGGCCACCTCTATATCACAAACACTTGTCTAGAAATGCCATTGTCTTATGTAAAATGTAACAAGTTTATTGCATCTGAACCTGTCTAAAAAGGCCACTTGCTCATGTAAAATGTAACAAGTTTAGAACCTGTCTATAAAGGCCACTTGCTCGTGTAAAATGTAACATGTTTATTTATATGAACCTGTCTATAGAGGCCCATTTTTCTGGTACCTTAAGTGGCCTACAGAAACAGGTTTGACCATATACCTGTACTGATACTGTCAAACCTAGCCTAATAGCCACCTCTATATAACAAACACCTGTCTATAAAGACCATTGTCCCTTGAGTGGCCTTTATAGATAGGTTTTATGGTAATAAGATATGTAATTTTGTTCAAATTCTAAGCCACGGTTTGGCTTCTTGTCCGTCCCTTAATCGATTAGCATGCAATTTGAGACAAAATGAATCTGCAGTGTGTAGCCTTTGGTATCACTAATAAGGTATCTGAAGCCAGTATAAGGATATTGTGTTTGACCAGTGATAGTATATATAAGCAAGGTGAAATCCTGGTAAGGCACTGTCCGATATACACTGAATGGTTAAGTGTATTACAGGTATATGTTGTGAAGCTGAGCAATAGTATATTTGTCTTCTAATAAGGCCAAGGACACCTACACATAAACAATGACTAGAAATAGAAGGGGTTATTACAAGAAAATGAGAGAACGTTTATCAGAATTTCTACTGAGCCACTGTGGGTGGGTGGGCCTATTACAGGGCATGGGTTGATATTTACATTGAAGTCTCCCATTAAAATCAGATTTTATCTGGATTGTATTTACATGACTGTAAATATCATGTCATAGTGTAAATCACATGACCTAGTCCAGATCACATGATATAGTCTACATCATATGACAGTCTATATCACATGATATTTGTCCAGATCAGATACATGTACCATAGTCTAGATCACATCACATGATATTAGTCCAGATCACATGACATAGTCTAGATCACATAATATTTGTCCAGATCAGATACCATAGTCTAGATCACATAATATTTGTCCAGATCACATGACATAGTCTAGATCACATGATATTTCTCCAGATCACATGACATAGTCTACATCATATGACATAGTCTATATCACATGATATTTCTCCAGATCACATGACATAGTCTACATCATATGACATAGTCTATATCACATGACATGGTCTATATCACATGATATAGTCTACATTACATGACAGTCTAAATCACTTGACATGGTCTATATCACATGATATAGTCTACATTACATGACAGTCTAAATCACTTGACATGGTCTATATCACATGATATAGTCTACATTACATGACAGTCTAAATCACTTGACATGGTCTATATCACATGATATAGTCTACATTACATGACAGTCTAAATCACTTGACATGGTCTATATCACATGATATAGTCTACATCACATGATATGGTCTATATTGGTCTATATAGTCTTCTGTACATCATATGACATAATCTACATCACATGACATTGTCTCCAGATCACATGATATTTCTACAGATCACATGACATGAACTTAATATCTCTTCGCACTGTATTGACCTCGTCATATCAACAATTAGCACCAACATCACTCCATATCTCTATCAGCCATAGTAATCATTGACAGTACACACATCAACCATTCAGCGGAGTCTCCTGTACACAAATCTGATCAGTGCCTGTTGCAGGAGTTTCTTGGAATGATTTAGGTTTTGACGTGACAAGTGCCCTGGCAATTAAACCCTAATTAAGTGTTTTAATGAGATGTTGATAGCTGTCCTTAGTAGACACTTGTTGAGGATTTGTAGATTAGACAGAAAAACTCTACAGTCCCTGAAGCACAGTTTGAACTCTGTACTTCAGATAGTCGCTCATCCCACTTCTGTAAATGATAGCTTCATCAATATCCTCACACCTTACAATGGTTTGTAGAGAGATGTTAGAAGTGAATGGGCATTAGGGGGTACTAATGATAGAGCTAGGATTGACGGCATGTGTGTTAAATTAGACTTGTATTGTGTGTACAAGGAAGTGTTAGGGGAGAATGAGAAATGTTTGGTATAGACAGAGAGGTAGATCTCTGTGATTGGTTCATAACTAATTAGTCAATGCTCATTCATACAAATATTGGTAAAGGGAACTCTGACAATAAAAATGTTTCACATTAATGGTGACTGGATTAATAGGAGAGGAAATTGGGACAAACAGATTAGTGGTGACTGGATTAATAGGAGAGGAAATTTGGACAAAAAGATTAGTGATGACTGGATTAATAGGAGAGGAAATTGGGACAAACATATTAGTGGTGACTGGATTAATAGGAGAGGAAATTGGGACAAACATATTAGTGGTGACTGGATTAAAGAGAGGAAATTGGGACAAACAGATTAGTGATGACTGGATTAATAGGAGAGGAAATTGGGACAAACATATTAGTGGTGACTGGATTAATAGGAGAGGAAATTGGGACAAACAGATTAGTGGTGACTGGATTAATAGGAGAGGAAATTGGGACACACAGATTAGTGGTGACTGGATTAATAGGAGAGGAAATTGGGACAAACATATTAGTGGTGACTGGATTAATAGGAGAGGAAATTGGGACAAACATATTAGTGGTGACTGGATTAATAGGAGAGGAAATTGGGACAAACATATTAGTGGTGACTGGATTAATAGGAGAGGAAATTGGGACAAACATATTAGTGGTGACTGGATTAATAGGAGAGGAAATTGGGACAAACATATTAGTGGTGACTGGATTAATAGGAGAGGAAATGGGATAAACATATTAGTGGTGACTGGATTAATAGGAGAGGAAATTGGGACACACAGATTAGTGGTGACTGGATTAATAGGAGAGGAAATTGGGACAAACATATTAGTGGTGACTGGATTAATAGGAGAAGAAATGGGACAAACAGATTAGTGATGATTGGATTAATAGGAGAGGAAATTGGGACAAACATATTAGTGGTGACTGGATTAATAGGAGATGAAATTGGGACAAACAGATTAGTGATGACTGGATTAATGAGGTTGATATTGGGACACAGATTAGTGGGGACTGGATTAATTGGAGAGGATATTGGGACAAAGAGATTAGTGGTGACTGGATTAATGAGATTGACATATAGACAAACAGATTAGTGGTGACTAGATTAATGTAGAGATATTGGGACAAACAGATTAGTGGTGACTGGATTAACGAGGTTTATATTGGGGCAAACAGATTAGTGGTGACCGGATTAATGTAGAGATATTGGGACAAACAGATTAGTGGTGACTGGATTAATTAGGTTGATATATGGACAAACAGATTAGTGGTGACTGAAATAATGGGGAGATTTTGGACAAATAGATTAGTGGTCACTGGATTAATGAGGTTGATATCGAGACAGACAGATTAGTGGTCACTGGATTAATGAGGTTGATTTTGGGACAAAGAGATTAGTGGTGACTGGATTAACGAGGTTTATATTGGGACAAACAGATTAGTGGTGACTGGATTAATGAAGTTGATATTGGTACAAACAGATTAGTGGTGACTGGATTAATGAGGTTGATATTGGGACAAACAGATTAGTGGTGACTAGATTAATGAGGTTGATATTGGGACACAGATTAGTGGGGACTGGATTATTGTGGTGGATATTAGGACAAACAGATTTGTGGTCACTGGATTAATGTGGTGGATATTAGGACAAACAGATTAGTGGTCACTGGATTAATGAGGAGATATTGGTACAAACAGATTAGTGGTGACTAGATTAATGTGGTGGATATTGGGACAAACAGATTAGTGTCGACTGGATTAATGTGGTGGATATTGGGACAAACAGATTAGTGGTCACTGGATTAATGAGGAGATATTGGGACAAACAGATTGGTGGTGACTGGATTAATGAAGTTGATATTAGGACAAACATATTAGTGTCGACTGGATTAATGAGGAGATATTGGGACAAACAGATTAGTGGTGACTGGATTAATGAGGAGATATTGGGACAAACAGATTAGTGGTGACTGGATTAATGAGGAGATATTGGGACAAACAGATTAGTGGTGACTGGATTAACAAGGTTGATATTAGGACAAACAGATTAGTGGTGACTGGATTAATGAGGAGATATTGGGACAAACAGATTAGTGGTGACTGGATTAATGGCGAGATAATGGGACAAACAGATTAGTGGTGACTGGATTAATTGGAGATATTGAGACAGACAGATAAGTGGTGACTGGATTAATGAGGTTGACATTGGGACAAACAGATTAGTGGTGACTGGATTAATGAAGTTGATATTGGGACAAACAGATTAGTGGTGACTGGATTATTGTGGTGGATATTGGGACAAACAGATTGGTGGTGACTGGATTAATGAGGAGATATTGGGACAAACAGATTAGTGGTGACTGGATTAATGAGGAGATATTGGGACAAACAGATTAGTGGTGACTGGATTAATGAGGGATGATATTGGGACAAACAGATAAGTGGTGACTGGATTAATGAGGAGATATTGGGACAAACAGATTAGTGGTGACTGGATTAATGAGGGATGATATTGGGACAAACAGATTAGCGGTGACTGGATTAATGAGGAGATATTGGGACAAACTGATTAGTGGTGACTGGATAAATGAGGTTGATATTGGGTCAAACAGATTAGTGGTGACTGGATTAATGAGGTTTATATTAGGACAAACAGATTAGTGGGGACTGGATTATTAAGAGAGGATATTGGGACAAACAGATTATATATATATATATATATATATATAGTGGTGACTGGATTAATGGCGAGATATCGGGACAAACAGATTAGTGTAGACTGGATTAATGGAACGCCTTTTCAAGGAAGAGTAGCAGAAGTGACATAAGGAACTATTGATTAAGAACACTTATCAGTGATGGGTATCGGGGCTCTCTATCATGTATAAATGATTCAATCTTATTGTGAACTGTACAATAGCCTCTCTGGTCATACAGTCCAAGGCAAGCGTTGATACCATCTGTAACAGCCGAGTGGACATCAATGTCATTACCAGGTCTGTTGGATACTCTGGAAGGTTTTGGTGCCTCTAGGCCTAACACCAGACTACAGACAAAATGTGGTTAGGCCCAACTCTGTACTAGAATTAGTCGTTCAGATGTTCCCTGGGATACCACTTAGTATAATATAACAATATCACTAGTGTCAGATTATCACGTAAGTTTACATGGTGAATGTTATACCTGTTTGGGGTTTTTTTTGTTGAGTAAGGACGACTTTCAGCGACTGTGCCATTTTGATTAGTACAGCATCATTTACATCTTTTGGATCATCAACATCATGTATCAGAACTATCATGTCTTTTGATAAACTGGGGAGGGAGGGGGGGCATATATCATTGTCCATGTCATTCGTGTCGAGTATTGTCGCTTCCTGATTCAATTTTAATGCCAGGTACCTAGCAACTTCATTCTTTCATAGATTTTCATCAAAATTAATACAAATGTCGATTATAAGTATACTTCTGACATTGTTGTATTTCAGGGTTTCAAGGGTAAGATCACTGTTGCTAAATAAAGAAAATCATCAACCGATTCAATGTCATCATGCTATCTACATAATTTCTTAATAGCTTTTGATGGAAATTGATACACAAAATTAAGTTTATTGAGCCCATACACCAAATACCCCCAACATTAGTTTTATGCTTTAGGGTTCCAAGGTCAAAGTCACTT
The DNA here is from genome assembly GCF_902652985.1 of Pecten maximus. Taxonomy (NCBI): domain Eukaryota; kingdom Metazoa; phylum Mollusca; class Bivalvia; order Pectinida; family Pectinidae; genus Pecten; species Pecten maximus. The sequence continues at coordinate 34,465,615 of NC_047020.1, forward strand.
CACAGACACCATTCTGTCCCAATTCAATTTTAACACCTAGCAACTTCATTCTTTGACAGATTTTCATCAAACTTTATACAAAGGTCAGGTATGAGTATATATACTTCTAACATTGTTGTTTCAGGATTTCAAGGTCAAAGTCACTATTGCTAGGTATAGAAAATCATCAACTAATTCAATGTCATTGTGCTAGCTACATCATTTCTTAATAAATTTTAATGTAACTTTTCTCAGCAACGTTCCAAGGTATGTTTGTGATAGTTGGTATGTCACTTCAGTATGAGTAGCTACAGATCAAGTCCAAGTTTTAGAGTTTTTAGGTCAAGGTCACGGTCACTGTTACTATTTTTAGTAGGGGCCAGTTGGGGACATGTTTTGCTTTAGCAATACCTAGCATGCTTATTCACTTGATGACAGTAAAGACAACTGTATTGCCCTGTATGACCATTTGGAGTTGGTGACAGTAAAGACAACTGTATGACCATGTATGACCTTTTGGAGTTGGTGACAATAAAGACAACTGTGGCCCTGTATGACATTTTGGAGTTGGTGACAGTAAAGACAACTGTGTGGCCCAGTATGACCTTTTTGGAGTTGGTGACAGCAAAGACAACTGTGTGGCCCTGTATGACCTTTTTGGAGTTGGTGATATTAAAGACAACTGTGTGGCCCTGTATGACCTTTTGGAGTTGGTGACAGTAAAGACAACTGTGTGGCCCTGTATGACCTTTTGGAGTTGGTGACAATAAAGACAACTGTGTGACCCTGTATGACCTTTTGGTGTTGGTGACAGTAAAGACAACTGTGTGACCCTGTATGACCTTTTTGGAGTTGGTGACAGTAAAGACAACTGTGTGGCCCTGTATGACCTTTTGGAGTTGGTGACAACAAAGACAACTGTGTGGCCCTGTATGACCTTTTGGAGTTGGTGATATTAAAGACAACTGTGTGGCCCTGTATGACCTTTTGGAGTTGGTGACAGTAAAGACAACTGTGTGGCCCTGTATGACCTTTTGGAGTTGGTGACAATAAAGACAACTGTGTGGCCCTGTATGACCTTTTGGAGTTGGTGACAGTAAAGACCACTGTGTGGCCCTGTATGACCTTTTGGAGTTGGTGACAGTAAAGACAACTGTGTGGCCCTGTATGACCTTTTGGAGTTGGTGACAATAAAGACAACTGTGGCCCTGTATGACCTTTTGGATTTTGTGACAATAAAGACAACTGTGTGGCCCTGTATGACCTTTTGGAGTTGGTGACAACAAAGACAACTGTATTCCCCTGTATGACCTTTTGGAGTTGGTGACATTAAAGACAACTGTGGCCCTGTATGACCTTTTAGAGTTGGTGACAATAAAGACAACTGTGTGGCCCTGTATGACCTTTTGGATTTTGTGACAATAAAGACCACTGTGTGGCCCTGTATGACCATTTGAGTTGGTGACAACAAAGACAACTGTGTGGCCCTGTATGACCATTTGAGTTAGTGACAGTAAAGACAACTGTGTGGCCCTGTATGACCTTTTGGAGTTGGTGACAGTAAAGACAACTGTGTGGCCCTGTATGACCATTTGAGTTAGTGACAGTAAAGACAACTGTGTGGCCCTGTATGACCATTTGAGTTGGTGACAATAAAGACAACTGTGTGGCCCTGTATGACCTTTTGGAGTTGGTGACAATAAAGACAACTGTGTGGCCCTGTATGACATTTTGCAGTTGGTGACAATAAAGAGAACTGTGTGACCCTGTATGACCTTTTGCAGTTGGTGACAATAAAGACAACTGTGTGACCCTGTATGACCTTTAGGAGTTGGTGACAGTAAAGACAACTGTGTGACCCTGTATGACCTTTTGGAGTTGGTGACAGTAAAGACAACTGTGTGACCCTGTATGACCTTTTTGGAGTTGGTGACAATAAAGACAACTGTGTGACCCTGTATGACCTTTTGGAGTTGGTGACAGTAAAGACAACTGTGTGACCCTGTATGACCTTTTGGAGTTGGTGACAGTAAAGACAACTGTGTGACCCTGTATGACCTTTTGGAGTTGGTGACAGTAAAGACAACTGTGTGGCCCTGTATGACCTTTTGGAGTTGGTGACAGTAAAGACAACTGTGTGGCCCAGTATGACCTTTTAGAGTTGGTGACAGTAAAGACAACTGTGTGACCCTGTATGACCTTTTGGAGTTGGTGACAGTAAAGACAACTGTGTGACCCTGTATGACCTTTTGGAGTTGGTGACAGTAAAGACAACTGTGTGACCCTGTATGACCTTTTAGAGTTGGTGACAATAAAGACAACTGTGTGACCCTGTATGACCATTTGGAGTTGGTTACAATAAAGACAACTGTGTGGCCCTGTATGACCTTTTGGAGTTGGTGACAATAAAGACAACTGTGTGGCCCTGTATGACCTTTTGGAGTTGGTGACAATAAAGACAACTGTGGCCCTGTATGACATTTTGGAGTTGGTGACAATAAAGACAACTGTGTGACCCTGTATGACCTTTTTGGAGTTGGTGACAGTAAAGACAACTGTGGCCCTGTATGACATTTTGGAGTTGGTGACAATAAAGACAACTGTGTGACCCTGTATGACCTTTTGGAGTTGGTGACAGTAAAGACAACTGTGTGACCCTTTGAGTAATTGTGCTCTTATGGTTTGTTATGATTATTACACCTTCAACGCGGTAAATAATTTTACGCCACACCATGTACGTGAGAAACCTCATTTCCAGCTCTCCATTACAGCAAACAGCAGGAAAACAAAAATCTATACAAATTATCCGTTCATTAGTACTGAAATAAAAAAAGCTAGAAATAGCCATGCTGTGGAAAATAGTCACGGAAGCTGATGGCAATCCCCGGAAATGTATTGATGGCATCCATTGTTGGAATGAAATACGATTGTTGAGTGCAGGGGAAGTAGTTATAAAAATGTATTACCCTTTAATGGCTCTTGATATATAGCATATGGTTGGTTTGTCATTCAAGTTTGATAATATGGTTGAATGTACAATTTTAAAGATTTGTTTCAGTAAATTTTCACTATTTTAAGGTTATAATTGTTGTATGTTTTCCTGTTGTATTTTCCTATTGTAATCAATTTAAAATGATTTCATAATCTAGGTACATTTCTTTACAACTCAATATTCTATCTTCATAGTTTGTAAGCTGTTCAACTGTTGTACAATTCGTATGCTGCTTGAAAAATACATGTAAATTTAATCATTTGTTTCTTCCAATATAGAACCGATGCCAAATATAATAGGTATGTTTCTGCATTTTTAAAATAAAAAAAATGAAAAAAAATTGGAATAAATATAGCTATACAATATAAGATGTTTAAAAAGCAGTCATGATGTAAAAATTGTATTTTCTATTTCATTATCAACCAAGTCATGCAGAGACAATTTGAATAGAAAATCTTTTTTTTTTGTATTCTAATTAGGATAAACGATAAAAAGGTACTATTGAATCACAATTGCTAAATGTATTACAACTTTTAGCTATTTTATATGTTAAACAAATGTACAAAATATTTTGACTTCAATGTTTTTGCTTTTGAAAAAAAAAAAAAAAAAAATATTTTTGTACCTGGAGCACTCTGAAAACTCGATATTTTGTTTATCGTTTCATGTTTCACTCCAGAATAGAAGTATTGACACATGTGACCTACTTCTTTCTCCGAAAGACACAAAACTGATACGTCTTTTGGATAAGATGTCGTAATTGAGCATCTGAATTGTTGAAAATTCAATTTTGTTTAGTGTTATGTTTGAAGTTTCAAACACTTCAGTCATTTTTAGGTAATAAAACCTCAGCATCTAGTTTAAACTACCCAATAAAGAATTCTATACCAGCAACACTTGAATTTTTAAGAGTTCATTTCTACAAAATTTTGATCTAATACGGAGAAGATTTCACTAGAACTTTCATCACTTAAAGTATGTTTGAATCTATAAGAGTGTACATCAGATACTTGGGGAGGTTGAATGACAATTTTATGGTCAACATCATTGCCGTGTGTGGGTAATTTAAAAGAGTCCTATAAATGTGTATCATTTTACCTATGTCTAGAATAACGGGTTTATTTCTAGCCTTATATATATGTAAGGTAATTCTAGAAGGAAATTTAGACAGATGAGTAATGTTTTCCAAGGACGTTCGTTTTACTTTCGAATCTGTAATACAGAGACCATGGTCACAATAAGCATTGTTAGTTTAATAGACAATCTTGAAGAAAATTGACTTTGTTATTCTAATAACATCTTCGAAAAAGTGATATTATAATTTTTTGGTTGGCATTTTTATTAAGAGTAGATTAGATTCAAATACAACTTTCAGCCCAAGTGATGTTGGATGCTGAAGTACCAAAAGGTAATTTAGCTGCGTTGTGTAAAAGACATATTTATGGCGAGCCTGATTTGTTGCGAAAACATTTTACTGGACATGACCATTAAACCCAGCTAGTGGTTGATAGCTCTAGCTAGTTAATTGACATTTTTCTTTGTGACAGTAAAATGTGTCACTATAAATTCATCGAGTACAACATTGATAGGCGAATCCCATTTCCTGGTCAAGCTACAGTAAATATCCGCAATCTTTTCCGAATGAACTCGATAACTGTCGGAAGGCCTTAGTTCACTTCATCTAGTTCATTTTTAGAATTTTTTTCAACTTGCATGATTAGATTTGGTTGATTGTAGCTGATGAAATAGAAATAGGGTTTGAAAAAATGTCCCTAAAGATTCAAAATTTTAACATGAAACAATATCATAGCATAATGCTACCCTGAGGCACAATTGGGCAAAATGAGGAGACAAACTTGTAGCATTATAGAAGTTATTACATTTTCAAGAGTCCTGTTTTTCACTACTTTTAAAGTTGATTAAAATCATAAAAAACACATGCACTCTGAAAATGAGAAATTTTGAAGAAGACTGAGTGATGTTTCTATAAACTTAGCACAAAATGCAATTATTTTGCTTAAAATTTTATGTAAAAAAATTTTTAAAATCTTTTTACGGTATGTTAACAACACTGACCTTTTGGTGAACCTTGGGCTTGGGTCATCTCCTGGCATCAAGTTATGTTACATTGTACAAAACAAAGATATGGAGCCTAGATAAAATTGGATGAAAAATAAATGATTTAGGTAAAGGTCATTGTTTATCAGAAAGCGTTGAGCATCTCTGGATAAAGAGAGTCCGATGTAGTGTAAATAAGGGGTAGTACAACTCTCCTTGATGCGGAGTGGTTGGGCAAAAATATTTTGAAATCTTTTAAGATCCTAGAGGAAAATGAGAACAAAATTAAGGTAAATGATCACCTCTGGTCAATGGTTCTTGTTTTACTTTCACACATTGGTAATTTTACAAAATTCAGATATGTGGTTTTACTTTTTCCAATGGAATTTAAACAAGGAGAGCAACTTAAATGTATGAAATCTACACATACATTTACAACTCAGTTATAATTTTTACAATTTAATTTGGGGACTGACTACAATCCTGAACATCTTTTCAGAACTTTGAAATGGCATTGTAATCCTAAGTATATATTTATCTACTGATGTGTTAAGATTGATGGTAATCCCAGCATCAGGCTTTATATGTTTAAGCATTGGTACGGAGACAAATATTCACACAGTAAAGTACTGCCAATGAGGATAGACATTTGACCTTCACATAATTATGTCATATGCTGTAGAATATATATGTAGTAAATTAATTGTATCTAGAACCATATATAGCCTCTCATGGCATTGCGACTTAATGATTTCTTTAATTTCCAAAATGGATATTTCTTGGCAGACATCAAATCTAAATGAAGAAAGACAAATACGGCTAATGAGGTGACATCACCTTAGAAATATTAGATTATGATGGTCGAATAAGACACTTTGATTTAATTAATTTCATTGAGAAGCTGTGCTAGACTTCACAAATAAGATTTGAGAATGGTTATGCTCTAATCACAAATCATGTTAAAAAGTAAATCTAATTTTCAATGCTTCATGCAGGCTGATTGCATTGAATTTACTAGGTCAGATTGCTATGCATGCTGCCTACAAAATCACAGTAGAGGAAAGACAATGGAAAATGTGGGGAAAAACAATGGGAAGTGTGGGACCAAACAATGGGAAGTGTGGGGACAAACAATGGGAAGTGTGGGGACAAACAATGGGAAGTGTGGGGGACAAACAATGGGAAGTGTGGGGGACAAACAATGGGAAGAGTGGGGAATACAATGGGAAGTGTGGGGAAAACAATGGGAAGTGTGGGGACAAACAATGGGAAGTGTGGAGACAAACAATGGGAAGTGTGGGGACAGACAATGGGAAGTGTGGGGATAAACAATGGGAAGTGTGGGGACAAATAATGGGAAGTCTTGGGACAAATAATGGGAGTGTGGAGACAAACAATGGGAAGTGTGGGGACAAACAATGGGAAGTGTGGGGATAAACAATGGGAAGTGTGGGGACAAACAATGGGAAGTGTGGGGATAAACAATGGGAAGTGTGGGGACAAACAATGCGAAGTGTGGGGATAAACAATGGGAAGTGTGGGGGACAAACAATGGGAAGTGTGGGGATAAACAATGGCAAGTGTGGGGACAAACAATGGCAAGTGTGGGGACAAACAATAGGAGTGTGGGGACAAACAATGGGAAGTATGGGGGACAAACAATGGGAAGTGTGGGGAAAACAATGGGAAGTGTGGGGACAAACAATGAGAAGTGTGGGGAAAAATGATGGGAAGTGTGGGGACAAACAATGGGAAGTGTGGAGAAAAACAATGGGAAGTGTGGGGACAAACAATGGGAAGTGTGGGGAAAAATGATGGGAAGTGTGGGGACAAACAATGGGAAGTGTGGAGACAAACAATGGGAAGTGTGGGGACAAACAATGGGAAGTGTGGGGACAAACAATGGGAAGTGTGGGGACAAACAATGAGAAGTGTGGGGAAAAATGATGGGAAGTGTGGGGACAAACAATGGGAAGTGTGGGAACAAACAATGGGAAGTGTGGGGACAAACAATGGGAAGTGTAGGGACAAACAATGGGAAGTGTGGGGACAAACTATGGGATGTGGGGACAAACAATGGGAAGTGATAGGACAAACGATGGGAAGTGTGGGGTCAAACGATGGGAAGTGTGGGGGCAAACAATGGGAAGTGTGAGGACAAACAATGGGAAGTGTAGGGACAAACAATGGGAAGTGTGGGGACAAACAATGGGAAGTGTGGGGTCAAACGATGGGAAGTGTGGGGGCAAACAATGGGAAGTGTGGGGACAAACAATGGAATGTGTTGGGACAAACAATAGAAAGTGTGGGAACAAACAATGGGAAGTGTGGGGACAAACAATGGGAAGTGTGGGGACAAACAATGGAAAGTGTGGGAACAAACAATGGGAAGTGTGGGGACAAACAATGGGAAGTGTGGGGACAAACAATGGAAAGTGTGGGAACAAACAATGGGAAGTGTGGGGACAAACAATGGGAAGTGTGGGGACAAACAATGGGAAGTGTGGGGACAAACAATGGGAAGTGTGGGGACAAACAATGGGAAGTGTTAGGACAAACAATGGGAAGTGTGAGGGGAAACAATGGGAAGTGTGGGGACAAACAATGGGAAGTGTGGGGACAAACAATGGGAAGTGTAGGGACAAACAATGGGAAGTGTAGGGACAAACAATGGGAAGTGTGGGGACAAACAATGGGAAGTGTGGGGACAAACAATGGGAAGTATGGGGGACAAACAATGGGAAGTGTGGGGACAAACAATGGGAAGTGTAGGGACAAACAATGGGAAGTATGGGGACAAACAATGGGAAGTGTGGCAACAAACAATGGGAAGTGTGGGGACAAACAATGGGAAGTGTGGGGACAATTGGAAGTGTGGGGACAAAAAATGGAAAGTTTGAGGACAAACAATAGAAAGGGTAGGAACAAACAATGGGAAGTGTGGGGACAAACAATGGGAAGTATGGGGACAAACAATGGGAAGTGTGGGGACAAATAATGGGAGTGCAGGGAAAAACAATGGAGAATGTGGTGTCGACATACAGTGGCAAGTCTTTGTTTCATTGGAGAGTTTGACAAGTCTGATAGGGGATGATAATTAAACCATTCCCAGATGTAATTACTAATGGTATTAATTTTGATGATGTATGGTTTCCACCTAATTAAGTATTTTGTTTTGACTGAAGCTTGGCAGAATGGCAATTACATCGATCTGTACTTGTAAGTATGCCAGAGACCAGTTGTACAATTTCATTTGGTACATAAGATCACATATCAAAACCAATATTTTAGCTGTTGTTGTTTCTCTAATTATCTACATATCATTGATTGACACACAGTTTTTGTGAGACATCCATTTGTTCTGTTGACTTTTGTTATCATTTGTTTGCCTGCCAAACAATCTCTACATGCAATGTACATGTATTAACTTATATTATACCCTACATGTAGTAAAAATAATTTTTATTTGTAAAAGTACATGGGAAATTGTTTTTGTAGAATTTTTAAAAGGTGTGATTTATCATGCAAACAGTAGTGAAAGACATGGAGAAATAAGTTACTCCCACTTTAATATATATATAATATATTTGTCCGTTTGTAATAATTAATTTTACATTGTTTGTACACAGAATGCAGCTTTCTGATTGGTTGAGTCTGAAAATGGCATGGAAAATGTGGCAATCACAATACGGCCATTGATGTTGCATATTGACTTATAAGATCAGTTAAATTGTAAATCAAACATGCTTTAATTTTGAAAATCAATCTCAAAAATTAATTATAAGCATTGATGTCAATTATTTTTTAGTTTCATAGGGGTATGAAAAAAATTGTTTGCAAACTTTTGTAAGAATCCGCTGCCCCACGTAGGTTTCGAACTCGCAACTCTGGGTTGCGAGTTTGAAACCTACATGGGGCAGTTGCCAGGTACCGACCATAGACCGGTGTTTTTTCTCCGGGTACTCTGGCTTTCCTCCACCTCCAAAACCTGGCACGTCCTTAAATGATCCTGGCTGTTAATAGGACATTAAACAAAATAAACCAAACCAAACTAAACCAAAGGATTCATACAGTTTGCAAACAAAATATTTGTAAAAAATTCACATCAATGCTTAATTATCAAGAAATGTATTTCCTTGTGTTAAGACCATTTCAAGTTTTTATTAGTTGTATATCTTATTGACACATATGTAACATAATAACCATGCTTTAGTTTTGATGTTTCCTTACAATAAATGTCTGGTTTGATGTGACTTTGACCCTACTGATTAATGTCAGGGTCGATGTGACCTGCACCCCACTGATAAATGTTGAGAACGGTGTGACCTTGACCCCACTGATAAATGTCTGGTTTGATGTGACCTTGACCCTACTGATTAATGTCAGGGTCGATGTGACCTGCACCCCACTGATAAATGTTGAGAACGGTGTGACCTTGACCCCACTGATAAATGTCTGGTTTGATGTGACCTTGACCCTACTGATTAATGTCAGGGTCGATGTGACCTGCACCCCACTGATAAATGTTGAGAACGGTGTGACCTTGACCCCACTGATTAATGTCAGAGTTGATGTGACCTTGACTTCACTGATAAATGAAAATATTGGTATGTTTTATCACAGATATTTTATTTTTAAGTGCCTTGATCTTGACCCAATCCATACAGTAGCTTTCAAGCATCATATTTCTTGATACTATCTTGACTTTGTATACAAAGATCATAGTATATATGGCCTTGGTATCACCTGTAAAAATCATTATTTGTATGAACTTTGACCTCACCGATAAAAGTCGTGATTGGTATATATAACCTTCATCCCACCTACAAGTGTCATGCTTAGCAATGTACCACATATGAAGTTATCTGCTGTTTTAGATTTTTTTTTCCACCAGATTTTCAGTTTACTTACATGTAATGTTTGGAATAGGTGTACGCTGACATTTATGTACAGGAGGAGATTCTTGCAGACGGTGAATCCATTTCTGCCTCCACACGTGACATTGCCATAAATCACAAGACAATGAATGACAGACCAGACAAAGAGAAACTTACAGAACATTGACACTGGATAGATGGAAAATGATTTTTTTTTATCAAATCTGGTGATTTCCAACAAAAGGACATATTAGTTGGTGATTGGGAAAGTTAAGTTTCTACTGGCATGTTGTATGTAATTTAATTTTTCCAGCAAAAAAAATGTCAAAGACAAAAAAATGGTTCACTTCTTTGGCAAACTTCAGCATCATGAATTCACCATGGAAACTAGTATTGATGGCTGACAAAGAATAAACATACACTTTTTACTTTGTCCTTCATAATGAATAATGGTGAGGATAATAAAATGATATTTCCCTCTCACTATAGAGTTGACTGGGGTTGTTGTTGTATATGATAACTTGCCCTCTCACTATAGAGTTGACTGGGGTTGTGTTGTACATGATAACTTACTCTCTCACTATAGAGTTGACTGGGGTTGTGTTGTACATGATAACTTACTCTCTCACTGTACAGTTGACTGGGGTTGTTGTACATGATAACTTGTTCTCTCACTATAGGGTTGACTGGGGTTGTGTTGTATATGATAACTTACTCTCTCACTATAGGGTTGACTGGGGTTGTGCTGTATATGATAACCATACTCTCTCACTATAGAGTTGACTGGGGTTGTGTTATACATGATAGAGTTGACTGGGGTGTGTTGTTGTATATGATAACTTACTCTCTCACTATAGGGTTGACTGGGGTTGTGTTGTACATGATAACTTACTCTCTCACTATAGGGTTGACTGGGGTTGTGTTGTATATGATAACTTACTCTCTCACTATAGAGTTGACTGGGGTTGTGTTGTACATGACAACTTGCTCTCTCACTATAGAGTTGACTGGGGTTGTGTTATATATGATAACTTGCCCTCTCACTATATAGTTGACTGGGGTTGTTGTTGTATATGATAACTTACTCTCTCACTATAGAGTTGACTGGGGTTGTGTTGTACATGATAACTTACTCTCTCACTATAGAGTTGACTGGGGTTGTGTTGTACATGATAACTTACTCTCTCACTATAGAGTTCACTCAAGAGATATAAAGGTTGCTAATTTAGAGCATACAGCTTAAAATTGCAAAAAAATAAAAAATAAATAAAAAGTGTTACTTTGGAAAAAATTAACTATTGGGAAAATTATTAAATGTATGTACATGTACATATATATATATTACAATTTTCACAAGAAATACATAGTTTTGGTAAAGTTGGTAAAAACTTAACAAAGTGTCTTTTTTTTTTTTTTTTTATATTTATTAATTTTTTTATATACAGTATATTTGTAGATACCTATGTTGTTTGTTTCATCCATTAAAAAACTCAGCATTTTCCTCCCAGGGTTCAGTATAGGATAAAATCTACAGGTTTGTTTTTATGATTGATTAACCAACTAGGATATCCACCGACCACCGCTTCCATTACATTTAGTAGTTTCTCTCAAAAGCATCTATTCTGTGAACAATTTGTCACACTACATTTACACCATTCAGGAGATTCTTTACATTGTTTGTAATGCTACACTTGCAGTGAAATGTTTCCAAGCCTTCTAGTAAATCAGACCACATTCATATTCAGCATGGATCTCTACTAGCTGAATTTTAGTACAAAGGAAGTAGAAGCAGGATGTATCTAGGGACCACTTTAAATGATCCAAGTAAAATGGTCATCTTTTGTCTCCATACGACTCACCCTAGGAAACAGATAATTGGCCCTAATCGGTAACAGGTCCGGAAAGAGTCATTGTGTCAAGTGATTAAGGTGTGTCCACTTTGGATGCCTCTGTAGGAAAACACACTAGAAATTTCCTGGAAAGACTACAAATGTAAATGGCACTGGACATGGAATTGTGGTATAATGCATATGACAAAATCCATCTGCTGCCCTATTGAACAACACCTATCTGTGAATGTTGACTCTTAGATGACCCGGTCTAACATATAGCCATCTGTCTGTGTGGCCATCCACCAGCTGTTCATTACTTATCAATATCTAATAAAGTATGTCTTTTCACATGTGAAAATAATTTTATCTTTTATTTCACTTTTGTCACTTTTTTACTTTGATAAGTCATCACAAAATCTAGTGTATTTATATTTGATATCATGCATATAAAATACAGCTTATTCTGATCATAGACTTATCTAAATTGTCCTTGACCCGCTCAAAAGGGCCTAAGTGAGTAAAAAAAAAATCACAAAAAACTTGCATGTCAATGTTTGAAGATTGTTAAAATTGGTTGAAAAATCTGAGAATAGAAAGTTTGGCTGATTATCAAAAGTCATACAAAATAAACTCTAAAAATAGATCTTGCAATGAACAAAATCATTACGCTCTGAAATTAAACCATTCTGAATAAATCACATGGAAAATGTACGGTAGATGGATTTGAGAAAAGTACAGCTAAAATTAGCCCTGGAATTGGATTGGTCTACTTATGAAGACCTCTCCTTGTGTTATTTTAGGTTTGGATTCTATAAATTAGAGTTATAATCTCGGTTGTGTTATTTGTTTTAAAGTTCAGTACAATCTGATTAGCAAGCAGTAATTACTAACATTGTACTCTACTGTTAGGCTATTAATTCTATGTACATGTGTTTGTGACATTTTTAAGCCTCCAAGCTCCTGTCTTTGACAGCAGCGAAACTATGGACCAATTCATTCCTAATTCTATTTAAACTTCCTTGGTAAACAGACCTATGTATGTTAAAGCCTTATTCAACATCCCACTCTTTATTGTCATACACAGGTTACACACAGTTCCTGAGGTTTTGTTCTTTGTTTTATAATCAATATTATAAAACAATTTTCAGATTTCAAATTCTTATTATGTAGAAAGAAAAAAAAAGAGAGAGAAAAAAAAAAAAAAAAAAAACTGCATATGTTTGTGATTTTATAATGGCATCATGTAGATAGTACATCGCAAAACAACTAATAAATAATTTTTTTTTAAGTTATTATTAATGCATATAGTGGTATTAACCTATTGTAAAGAAGGAATATATTTGAAGGTGCCATCCTTCCCATGGAGTGATGATTGTGTTATGCTCCATACAAATTAATTCTATAATTGAAGTAGTATTCTTTCCCATTGAGTGATGATTGTGTTTTGCTCCATACAAAATATTTTATATTTGGAGTAGTTACCCTTCCCATGCAGTGATGATTGTGTTATGCTCCATAAAAATTAATTGTATATTTGAAGTAGTATTCTTTCCCATTGAGTGATGATTGTGTTTTGCTCAATACAAATTAATTCTATGTTTGAAGTAGTTACCTTCCCATGGTATGATGATTGTGTTATGCTCCATACAAATTAATTCTATAATTGAAGTATCGGCCCTTCCTATGAAGTGATAATTGTGTTATGCTCCATACAAATTAATTTCATATTTGAAGTAATCATCACTCCCATGATGTGATGATTGTGTAACTGCTCCATCCTCCCAATTGTCATAAAGATCACTTAATAGGACTCGTTAGCGAAGAGTACTTGGATTGATAAAGTAAGGATGAACTGCTACAGGGAACATTACCCTATGGGTAACAGCTTTCCTTGTGGATCAAGAATAATAATCTAATTTTGTTAGTAATTCTGAATTCCTACAAGGGTGCCTATGTCTGAATTCCCAAAAGGGTGCCTATGTCTGAATTCCTATAAGGGTGCCTATGTCTGAATTCCTACAAGGGTGCCTATGTCTGAATTCCTACAAGGGTGCCAATGTCTGAATTCCTACAAGGGTGCCAATGTCTGAATTCCTATAAGGGTGCCTATGTCTGAATTCCTACAAGGGTGCCTATGTCTGAATTCCTATAAGGGTGCCTATGTCTGAATTCCTACAAGGGTGCCTATGTCTGAATTCCTACAAGGGTGCCAATGTCTGAATTCCTACAAGGGTGCCAATGTCTGAATTCCTACAAGGGTGCCAATGTCTGAATTCCTACAAGGGTGCCAATGTCTGAATTCCTACAAGGGTGCCTATGTCTGAATTCCTACAAGGGTGCCTATGTCTGAATTCCTATAAGGGTGCCTATGTCTGAATTCCTTCAAGGGTGCCTATGTCTGAATTCCTACAAGGGTGCCAATGTCTGAATTCCTACAAGGGTGCCTATGTCTGAATTCCTTCAAGGGTGCCTTTGTCTGAATTCCTACAAGGGTGCCAATGTCTGAATTCCTACAAGGGTGCCAATGTCTGAATTCCTACAAGGGTGCCTATGTCTGAATTCCTTCAAGGGTGCCTATGTCTGAATTCCTACAAGGGTGCCAATGTCTGAATTCCTACAAGGGTGCCAATGTCTGAATTCCTACAAGGGTGCCTATGTCTGAATTCCTACAAGGGTGCCTATGTCTGAATTCCTATAAGGGTGCCTATGTCTGAATTCCTTCAAGTGTGCCTATGTCTGAATTCCTACAAGGGTGCCAATGTCTGAATTCCTACAAGGGTGCCTATGTCTGAATTCCTTCAAGGGTGCCTATGTCTGAATTCCTACAAGGGTGCCAATGTCTGAATTCCTACAAGGGTGCCTATGTCTGAATTCCTTCAAGGGTGCCAATGTCTGAATTCCTACAAGGGTGCCAATGTCTGAATTCCTACAAGGGTGCCAATGTCTGAATTCCTACAAGGGTGCCTATCTCTGAATTCCTACAAGGGTGCCTATGTCTGAATTCCTACAAGGGTGCCAATGTCTGAATTCCTACAAGGGTGCCAATGTCTGAATTCCTACAAGGGTGCCAATGTCTGAATTCCTACAAGGGTGCCTATGTCTGAATTCCTTCAAGGGTGCCAATGTCTGAATTCCTACAAGGGTGCCAATGTCTGAATTCCTACAAGGGTGCCAATGTCTGAATTCCTACAAGGGTGCCTATGTCTGAATTCCTTCAAGGGTGCCTATGTCTGAATTCCTACAAGGGTGCCAATGTCTGAATTCCTACAAGGGTGCCAATGTCTGAATTCCTACAAGGGTGCCTATGTCTGAATTCCTACAAGGGTGCCTATGTCTGAATTCCTATAAGGGTGCCTATGTCTGAATTCCTTCAAGGGTGCCTATGTCTGAATTCCTACAAGGGTGCCAATGTCTGAATTCCTACAAGGGTGCCTATGTCTGAATTCCTACAAGGGTGCCTATGTCTGAATTCCTATAAGGGTGCCTATGTCTGAATTCCTACAAGGGTGCCTATGTCTGAATTCCTACTAGGGTGCCAATGTCTGAATTCCTACAAGGGTGCCTATGTCTGAATTCCTACAAGGGTGCCTATGTCTGAATTCCTATAAGGGTGCCTATGTCTGAATTCCTATAAGGGTGCCTATGTCTGAATTCCTACAAGGGTGCCTATGTCTGAATTCCTACAAGGGTGCCTATGTCTGAATTCCTACAAGGGTGCCAATGTCTGAATTCCTACAAGGGTGCCTATGTCTGAATTCCTACAAGGGTGCCTATGTCTGAATTCCTACAAGGGTGCCTATGTCTGAATTCCTACAAGGGTGCCTATGTCTGAATTCCTACAAGGGTGCCTATGTCTGAATTCCTACAAGGGTGCCTATGTCTGAATTCCTATAAGGGTGCCTATGTCTGAATTCCTTCAAGGGTGTCATTGTCTGAATTCCTACAAGGGTGCCTATATCTGAATTCCTACAAGGGTGCCTATGTCTGAATTCCTATAAGGGTGCCTATGTCTGAATTCCTACAAGGGTGCCTATGTCTGAATTCCTATAAGGGTGCCTATGTCTGAATTCCTACAAGGGTGCCAATGTCTCAATTCCTACAAGGGTGCCTATGTCTGAATTCCTTCAAGGGTGTCATTGTCTGAATTCCTACAAGGGTGCCAATGTCTGAATTCCTTCAAGGGTGCCTATGTCTGAATTCCTTCAAGGGTGTCATTGTCTGAATTCCTACAAGGGTGCCAATGTCTGAATTCCTTCAAGGGTGCCTATATCTGAATTCCTACAAGGGTGCCAATGTCTGAATTTCTACAAGGGTGCCAAAGTCTGAATTCCTACAAGGGTGCAAATGTCTGAATTCCTACAAGGGTGCCAATGTCTGAATTCCTACAAGGGTGCCAATGTCTGAATTCCTTCAAGGGTGCCAATGTCTGAATTCCTACAAGGGTTCCAATGTCTGAATTCCTACAAGGGTGCCAAAGTCTGAATTCCTACAAGGGTGCCAATATCTGAATTCCTACAAGGGTGCCAATATCTGAATTCCTACAAGGGTGCCAATGTCTGAATTCTTTCAAGGGTGCCTATGTCTGAATTCCTACTAGGGTGCCTATGTCTGAATTCCTACAAGGGTGCCAATGTCTGAATTCCTACAAGGGTGCCCATGTCTGAATTCCTTCAAGGGTGTCATTGTCTGAATTCCTACAAGGGTGCCAATGTCTGAATTCCTTCAAGGGTGCCTATGTCTGAATTCCTACAAGGGTGCCAATGTCTGAATTCCTACAAGGGTGCCTATGTCTGAATTCCTACAAGGGTGCCTATGTCTGAATTCCTACAATGGTGCCTATGTCTGAATTCCTACAAGGGTGCCAAAGTCTGAATTCCTACAAGGGTGCCAATGTCTGAATTCCTACAAGGGTGCCAATGTCTGAATTCCTACAAGGGTGCCAATGTCTGAATTCCTACAAGGGTTCCAATGTCTGAATTCCTACAAGGGTGCCAATGTCTGAATTCCTTCAAGGGTGCCAATGTCTGAATTCCTACAAGGGTTCCAATGTCTGAATTCCTACAAGGGTGCCAATGTCTGAATTCCTTCAAGGGTGCCTATGTCTGAATTCCTACAAGGGTGCCAATGTCTGAATTCCTACAAGGGTGCCAATGTCTGAATTCCTACAAGGGTGCCAATGTCTGAATTCCTACAAGGGTTCCAATGTCTGAATTCCTACAAGAGTGCCAATGTCTGAATTCCTTCAAGGGTGCCTATGTCTGAATTCCTACAAGGGTGCCAATGTCTGAATTCCTACAAGGGTGCCAATGTCTGAATTCCTACAAGGGTGCCTATGTCTGAATTCCTACAAGGGTGCCAATGTCTGAATTCCTACAAGGGTTCCAATGTCTGAATTCCTACTAGGGTGCCAAAGTCTGAATTCCTACAAGGGTGCCAATGTCTGAATTCCTACAAGGGTGCCTATGTCTGAATTCCTACAAGGGTGCCAATGTCTGAATTCTTACAAGGGTGCCAATGTCTGAATTCCTACAAGGGTGCCTATGTCTGAATTCCTACAAGGGTGCCAATGTCTGAATTCCTACAAGGGTACCAATGTCTGAATTCTTACAAGGGTGCCTATGTCTGAATTCCTACAAGGGTGCCTATGTCTGAATTCCTACAAGGGTGCCTATGTCTGAATTCCTACAAGGGTGCCAATGTCTCAATTCCTACAAGGGTGCCTATGTCTGAATTCCTTCAAGGGTTCCAATGTCTGAATTCCTACTAGGGTGCCAATGTCTGAATTCCTACAAGGGTGCCTATGTCTGAATTCCTACAAGGGTGCCAATGTCTGAATTCCTACAAGGGTGCCAATGTCTGAATTCCTACAAGGGTGCCTATGTCTGAATTCCTACAAGGGTGCCTATGTCTGAATTCCTACAAGGGTGCCTATGTCTGAATTCCTACAAGGGTGCCAATGTCTCAATTCCTACAAGGGTGCCTATGTCTCAATTCCTACAAGGGTGCCTACATATATGTCTGAATTCCTACAAGGGTGCCAATGTCTGAATTCCTACAAGGGTGCCAATGTCTGAATTCCTACAAGGGTGCCTATGTCTGAATTCCTACAAGGGTGCCTATGTCTGAATTCCTACAAGGGTGCCAATGTCTGAATTCCTACAAGGGTGCCAATGTCTGAATTCCTACAAGGGTGCCTATGTCTGAATTCCTACAAGGGTGCCTATGTCTGAATTCCTACAAGGGTGCCTATGTCTGAATTCCTACAAGGGTGCCAATGTCTGAATTCCTACAAGGGTGCCAATGTCTGAATTCCTACAAGGGTGCCAATGTCTGAATTCCTACAAGGGTGCCTATGTCTGAATTCCTACAAGGGTGCCTATGTCTGAATTCCTACAAGGGTGCCTATGTAACAGAGATCCTCTGTTTTCGATGCCTCCGACATGTAGCTGGGATCAAACCAGAGATTCCAATCTTCCTTCCTTGTATTGTCTGATGCTCTCGCAAATTGGCTGTTTATAAATTCTTTCTAGCAGAGCTGGTAGAGAAAGCACTAGTATTTGTCAGAGTAAAAGTTAAGGAGAAGAAAAAATATTTAACTTTTCAAACTCAATTTGTTGTTTTGCAGTACTTTTAGTGAAATATCTTATAAACATCTGAACTTTAAGTGTTTATTAATGATAAAGTGTATTTTAAGATTGTTTTGAGAGAATTTTAGGGGTAGGAGAAGATACTGTGTTATGATTTTTCATGAAATGTAAAAACCATGTTTACATATCGATAGACAATTCTGATTTGTTTTCATATAACGGCTTTTGCTTAGAATATTATGCAATAACATGCTATGAAGAGAGGATTGAAACAGGCAGTAAAGGGACAGATATCGCTGTATTTATCCTACAATAAGCCCATGACTTGTAATAAGTGTCTTTTTCTGTTATATCACCAACAATGGCTGCTCAGGTGGAACAGTGGTAACACACTTGCCTTTCACCTAGGTGGTTCGGGTTCGATTCCTCAATTGGATGTGGAAAGGTTTGGGGCCACCTGCTTGACCATGTCATTTTTCTTCGATTAATTTGGTTTCCTCCTCCACTAAGACCCCTGTGTGCTTCCAACAGGGCCAACAACCTATTTTGCAATTGTTGTAAAATAGATAATTTAAAATAAAACAAAAAACAAATAAATAGATGTTGTTTCAATGTCTTGTGATAAGCCCACCATTTAAATTTGAGTTAGAAATTATGTGACGGTGTACTCCTAACTTAAATTTCTAGGAGAAATGTAGTATCAGAAATAACTTAAAGATTTGGGTATCTGCTGCTGACAGAAGGCTATTATGATGAAGTTCAAATTTTACATTTATATAGGATTTTCTTGATATTATATAAAAGGGTATTTACCTTTGATTGAAAACTATATTTGAGAGCTGCAGAAAAATATCTGTTCGCTTTGTCAGGCAGAGAGTGCCAATGTTGGCAGTTCATTATTTGTCGATTGGGGAAAGTGTTAAATCGACTGTCTAAATGTCAAGATGCATTTTCATCACAATAGCAGTCTGATACTGTTGGCAGTTTAAGGGATGGGTGATATATTCTTCAACAGGTTTATGGATTTTATCTTTTAAATGTTCTCCTGTAATAATCTTTATCCCATTTTTTTTTTATTATAAAAACCACTTTGTTACCAAAGTAGTATTGCAAAATTCTGGTTAATGACATAGATTTAATATGGAAACAATTTTGTAAAAGTAATTTTGATTGTTGAAAATTTAGTGTAGCAAAATTTTAACTTTATTATTTTTATAACAGTTATGAAGAATATTATACCAATTTATGTTAAACACTCGATCTTATTGACTCAAATGGAAGTGCAGGAGGGGTCTTGTTGTGGGGGGGAGACAGGAGTACCCAGAGAAAACCCATGTGGTCGGCCAGGTGACCCCATACCTTTTCACGTCCGATCAGGGAATCTAACCCTGTAAGTGAAAGGCAAGTGTGTTACCACTGAGCCACCCAACCACCTCTGAGCCACCCAACCACCTCTTAACTGTTTGAAACAGGACATAGTAATAATTAATGATCAAATTTTTGAAAAAAAAAAAATCTTAAACCTTAATTGGGGATGAATATTTTATGTTCTCAACAACAGTACTTTAACAGATATGTGGTCTGTATGTTTTCTGTCAATATTTGTTTGCCCAGTTGTATTCAATTTTTTATCTATTTCCTACTGTACTGATGAACAGTTAGGTTTTAAGCTAAGAACTGGAATTGCCTACAGCACACTTGTGTAATTTTATGGTGTCAGATTTTCAAGCCGAAATTATCAAATATATTAAATATCAGTCAGAACGGCAACATTCATTCATGATTTTATATATACAAATGTACATGATTTTTATATACATGTATATATTTATATTTTTTTTTGTACACAAAAATTATGAATAACTTCAATTGTTAAATGTTGATACTATACATTAAACTCCTGTAGGTATTATAAGTATACAGCTTTGTAGATTGACCCCTTTATTACCTTTCAGATATGTGTCATTGACAACCGGTGGCCTTTGGTAGGGAGGCAGTGTGAGAATGACTGTCGAAGGCAGCAGCGTGCTACAAAGGCAGTGATTCCTGGACGTAGGAGTCAGCAGCAGTCGTTCGTGCTTCAGGACGAGAGATAATTACGATGAGAATGGATGTTGTTATAGGCTTACGATGTGACTTCTCTTTCTCCATTGACTGAAGTATGGGGTGCACCTCTGCCAAAACTGTGGCCCCAGAGGAACCTACCACAAAATCAGAAAAAGGTAAGAAAAATATGATTTGTCAGGAAAACCGTATTAATGATATTTACTTTATATATGTGTGACATTTAACTGACAGATATAATCATATACAGATCAGATAGTTACAGGTAACAATGCTTCAGTGTTTGGTTGAGACATCAACAGAAACGAAATTAATTAACGTTTCTATTTATAAAGTGATGTATGACCTTAAGTTTGTCTTGATATTAAAATAGCCTTGAGAGGATTTAGAGGAAGACATGGCAATAATATCAATTACTCAAAAGAAAAAGTGCTTAAGGGGGTATGTGATATCTGTATCTTCTTCACAAAAGAGTTCCGCAATAAAAATCTGGTAATCTAATCTGTCACAGAAGAAGTTAGACTTAATTAATATAAAATTTGATAATGAACTCTAGTTAGTGTTTTCTGTGTATCCAATTTCAGGTTTTTGAAGGAAGATAAAGCTATCATTCACGGCATTAATTGTTTATACAAAATACAATTACAAACATTTGAAAACACAAACATTAGCTCAAATGATGAAAAATAAGGATATATCAAAGTTCTATTGTCTGCCGGGTGAAAATCCAGCAATAAGCCTGTATGATGCCTGATAATAAGCTTACTCATCTACATATATGCATTAATAACAAAATCAATTAAAAATTTTTTTGAAATTTACAAAAAAATGTAATACATATGTATAAAAAGGTGGCTTGTTTAACATTTTATTGATTAGATTACATTTCTAACTATGAGAATAGCAGAAAAAGAGATAGAATATTTAATACAAAATGATGAGTTTGATTGTCATTTAAGACTTTGGGTAATATAAGGTAAAGAAAATGATATATGTGTTTTCTGTTTGATCAAATACGGCCATGCATGCAGGTAAAAAGATTATTACTAAAAGAGTTATATAAATGAGTGATCATGAGTTTAACAGTGCTTCTTTGGAAAATTGTCAAACAGTTGTTTTTTTCAAGTTACAAAATATCTAAATTAGGCACAAAAAAAAAAAATGGTAGCGTAACAGATCCACAATTTCATCAAATTTCCATAACTTGACTAATGAACATACTTAAAACTTAAATTTTTTCTTTGGAAAGCATTACAAAACATAAAGTAATAAAGTAATTTAGCTGAGATGTTATTCCATGTAACTTGGGTTTTCCTATGGTGAAACTTCAAAGGTAAAGAATTTACCCAAGCTGATGAAACTGGAAAGGAAACAAACATACTTTTATTGTTGGCCTCATCACATTGTCAACGCATATCAGACATCGATGATCTTGGAGTGCATGTGTCACAGAGACATGGTGATTTACTGTTAAATAGGCAAACTCATACCTTATAGGAGGAAGGTAGAAAGATTCGGGAGAGATTAAGTACACAATATGGTCAGATCTCCAGTGTGATATTCTGAGAGTGTGAGAATAGGTATACAATATTTATCCCAAAATAAGCCCCTGTCCTCAAATAAGCCCCCTTTTTCATTTTTTGCAGATTAATTAATTTGTGGTTCACAAAAAAGCCCTCCCCAAACTTTGATACTAAACTTTTACACTAGGGTAGGGGATCTGAGGATAAATACGGTACTAAACTTTTACACTAGGGTAGGGGATCTGAGGATAAATACGGTACTTAACATTTACACTAGGGTAGGGGATCTGAGGATAAATACGGTACTAAACTTTTACACTAGGGGAGGGGGCTTATCTGAGGATAAATACGGTACTAAACTTTTACACTAGGGTAGGGGATCTGAGGATAAATACGGTACTAAACTTTTACACTAGGGTAGGGGATCTGAGGATAAATACGGTACTTAACATTTACACTAGGGTAGAGGATCTGAGGATAAATACGGTACTAAACTTTTACACTAGGGTAGGGGATCTGAGGATAAATACGGTACTAAACTTTTACACTAGGGTAGGGGCTTATCTGAGGATAAATATGGTACTAAACTATTACACTAGGGTAGGGGATCTGAGGATAAATACGGTACTTAACTTTTACACTAGGGTAGGGGATCTGATGATAAATACGGTTCTGAACATTTACACTAGGGGAGGGGCTTATCTGAGGATAAATACGGTACTAAACTTTTACACTAGGGGAGGGGCTTATCTGAGGATAAATATGGTACTAAACTTTTACACTAGGGGAGGGGCTTATCTGAGGATAAATACGGTACTAAACTTTTACACTAGGGTAGGGGATCTGAGGATAATTACGGTACTAAACTTTTACACTAGGGTAGGGGATCTGAGGATAAATACGGTACTTAACTTTTACACTAGGGTAGGGGATCTGAGGATAAATACGGTACTAAACTTTTACACTAGGGTAGGGGATCTGAGGATAAATACAGTACTAAACTTTTACACTAGGGTAGGGGATCTGAGGATAAATACGGTACTAAACTTTTACACCAGGGTAGGGGATCTGAGGATAAATACGGTACTAAACTTTTACACTAGGGTAGGGGATCTGAGGATAAATACGGTACTAAACTTTTACACTAGGGTAGGGGATCTGAGGATAAATACAGTACTAAACTTTTACACTAGGGTAGGGGATCTGAAAATAAATACGGTACTTAACATTTACACTAGGGTAGGGGATCTGAGGATAAATACGGTACTTAACATTTACACTAGGGTAGGGGCTTATCTGAGGATAAATATGGTACTAAACTATTACACTAGGGTAGGGGATCTGAGGATAAATACGGTACTTAACTTTTACACTAGGGTAGGGGATCTGATGATAAATACGGTTCTGAACATTTACACTAGGGGAGGGGCTTATCTGAGGATAAATACGGTACTTAACTTTTACACTAGGGGAGGGGCTTATCTGAGGATAAATATGTTACTAAACTTTTACACTAGGGGAGGGGCTTATCTGAGGATAAATACGGTACTAAACTTTTACACTAGGGTAGGGGATCTGAGGATAATTACGGTACTAAACTTTTACACTAGGGTAGGGCATCTGAGGATAAATACGGTACTTAACTTTTACACTAGGGTAGGGGATCTGAGGATAAATACAGTACTAAACTTTTACACTAGGGTAGGGGATCTGAGGATAAATACGGTACTTAACTTTTACCCTAGTGTAGGGGATCTGAGGATAAATACGGTACTTAACATTTACACTAGGGTAGGGGATCTGAGGATAAATACGGTACTAAACTTTTACACTAGGGTAGGGGATCTGAGGATCAATACGGTACTAAACTTTTACACTAGGGTAGGGGATCTGAGGATAAATACGGTACTAAACTTTTACACTAGGGTAGAGGATCTGAGGATCAATACGGTACTAAACTTTTACACTAGGGGAGGGGATCTGAGGATAAATACAGTACTTAACATTTACACTAGGGTAGGGGCTTATCTGAGGATAAATATGGTACTAAACTATTACACTAGGGTAGGGGATCTGAGAATAAATACGGTACTTAACATTTACACTAGGGGAGGGGATCTGAGGATAAATACAGTACTAAACTTTTACACTAGGGTAGGGGATCTGAGAATAAATACGGTACTTAACATTTACACTAGAGTAGGGGATCTGAGGATAAATACGGTACTAAACTTTTACACTAGGGTAGGGGATCTGAGGATCAATACCGTACTAAACTTTTACACTAGGGTAGGGGATCTGAGGATAAATACGGTACTAAACTTTTACACTAGGGTAGAGGATCTGAGGATAAAAACGGTACTAAACTTTTACACTAGGGTAGGGGATCTGAGGATAAATACGGTACTAAACTTTTACACTAGGGTAGTGGATCTGAGGATAAATGCGGTACTAAACTTTTACACTAGGGTAGGGGATCTGAGGATCAATACGGTACTAAACTTTTACACTAGGGTAGGGGATCTGAGGATAAATACAGTACTTAACATTTACACTAGGGTAGGGGATCTGAGGATAAATACGGTACTAAACTTTTACACTAGGGTAGGGGATCTGAGGATAAATACGGTACTAAACTTTTACACTAGGGTAGGGGCTTTATATCTGAGGATAAAAACATATCCAACTTTTACACTAGGGCAGGGGCTTATCTGAGGTTAAATACAGTACTAAACTTTTACACTAGGGTAGGGGCTTATCTGAGGATAAATATGGTACTTAACTTTTACACTAGTGTAGGGGGCTTATCTGAGGATAAATACGGTCTTAACTTTTACACTACTGTAGGGGGCTTATCTGAGAATAAATATGGTACTTAACTTTTACACTAGGGTAGGGGGCTTATCTGAGATAAATATGGTACTTAACTTTTACACTAGTGTAGGGGGCTTATCTGAGGATAAATACGGTCTTAACTTTTACACTACTTTAGGGGGCTTATCTGAAAATAAATATGGTACTTAACTTTTACATTAGGGTAGGGGGCTTATCTGAGGATAAATATGGTATTTAACTTTTACACTACTGTAGGGGGCTTATCTGAGGTTAAATACGGTACTTAACTTTTACATAGGGTAGGGGCTTATCTGAGGTTAAATACAGTACTTAACTTTTACATTAGGGTAGGGGCGTATCTGAGGATAAATATGGTACTAAACTTTTACACTAGGGGAGGGGGCTTATCTGAGGATAAATATGGTATTTAACTTTTGCGCTAGGGGAGGGGCTTTTCTGAGGTTAAATACGGTACTTAACTTTTACATTAGGGTAGGGGCTTATCTGAGGATAAATATGGTACTAAACTTTTACACTAGGGGAGGGGGCTTATTAGAGGATAAATATGGTACTAACTTTTGCACTAGGGGAGTGGGCTTATTAGAGGATAAATATGGTACTTAACATTTACACTAGGGCAGGGGCTTATCTGAGGCTAAATACGGTACTTAACTTTTACACTAGGGTAGGGGATTTGACAATAAATAGGTAGTGACAGTAGAAAATTAGTAAAGGTTTTGCTGTATCAACTAAAAATAACCATTAGTTCATGATATTGTACCAGTGCACACTTTATAATTGTATAGAAACTTTATAATTCAAAGCAGTTTTTAGATCCCCTTCAATTAATCCCTGGATGCCTGATGGAGGATATAGACGAGTTCTGTCAAGCCCTTTTTAGCTCACCTGGTCCAAAGGACCAGTGAGCTTATGCCATGGTGTCGCATCCCTCGTCCATCTGTCCATCGTCTGTTTGTCGTCTGTCAAGGAGATCTAATGTATAAACAGAGGGTGTGGCTCCCTTGGGGCTGGAGGGGCTAAGGGCCAATAGGGGAAATAGAGGTAAATCATTTAAATCCCTACTAGTCCTGAACAACTGAATTCATTTCGATGAAATTTGGTCTAGAGCATTATTGGCCAAATGAGCTCTTATGTTGTATTTTGAACCTTGTTGAAACAGGCAGTTCCTGAAATATATCTCAAGAACCATTCAAGATAATGAAACAAAACCTTTCTTCACAGATCAATAGTGGGTAGTGGTGCCTTTCGCCGTGGAACAGTTTTCAGTTTCATTATTTTCTTTGTTACCATGGAAACAAATAATCAAGGTCACTGATTTCAGCATTTTTGAAGCATATACATTGTATCTCCTAAACCATCTGATAACTTTACAATTAACATTCTACACACATCAATCAAATTGTCTTGCAGTGCCTTTTGCCGTGGAACAGTTTTCAATTTCAATATTTTCATGGTCACCTTGGAAACAAATTGTCAAAATCACTGTTTCTGAAGTATATCTTCAAAACAATTCAAGATTAATTAAAAAAAACTTTCTACGTACATCAATCAAGTTGTCTAGTGTGCCTTTTGTTACAGAGGAGTTTCCAGTTTGGATATTTCTTGGTTACCATGGAAACCAATTGTAAAAATCACTGATTTAAGTATTTCCAGGTCATATCCCTCACAAAACTTCCTATATAAATCAACTTAGTGGTCTGGTAGTGCCTTCTGCTATAAAGAAGTTTTCAGTTTTGATATTTCATTGGTTACCATGGAAACAGATGGTCAAATTCACTGATTGATGCTTTTCTGGGAAATACTTATTGATTAGACTTTAATCACTACTTCTGTTTCATCTTTCTTATTGACTACTGACTCTAACCATCCTATTAGATAAACGGTGAGATGTCATGCCCCTGACTGGACACCCTTGGTCGGGGATCTGAATGACTGTGTCCGTATTTCTGTCACAGAGAAGAGACAGGGAAATCTCGCACACTATCCAGTGTTAGATCTTACATCGTTTTTTTTTGTTTGCTTGGTTTAATGCCCCATGAACAGCTAGGGTCATTTTGAGGTGGTGTCTTCTTGTAGTAGTTAGTGACTACCTCACTGAACACCTTAAGGGAGGCCCGCCACATGTAATCCAGAGCAATTAGGGTAAAATTTCTTGCCTAAGGACACAACCAAGACAGCACAGACTGACCTGTTTTCAGCTTCCTGAGAAACACAAACCGACACGGGAAGGGAGCGTTGAACCACACACCTACGATCTTCACCTGAGATTACATGACCGGTGCTTTAACCAACATCATAAAGGGCCTTTTCCAGGGACAGGGATATCACAACCCGAGTATATAGTTCGGCTGTTCAGTACGAAGCTTACAGATTGCTGGCCAGCCAAACTCTTACACAAGGATTGAGATATCCCTATCTGTGACACAGGCCCATATTTGATTATTTTTCTCACATACTTAACAATGTAACAAATCGTAAGGTGTTGCGAAACCTGTTTATCACACCATCGTCACTGTGCCGTTAAATGTACGTGAGACAAAATTGACGATTTTATCAATTTGTGAAGTGGTAAGGTTACATAAGATGATGACGTTAAGTTATTGATGTTGTTGTCATAGAGTGTGCCGATTGTCGTTCTCTTCCCCATGTGAGATTGAATTATCCCATTTTTAGCAACCACGCGATCACCCTGTGAAGTATTTGGGAATTTAGTGTCTTGTCCGATCTGTCTGATACCTTTTCACAGCATTTGACACCAAGTGACATCATCATTAAAATAGCATTATATCCAGTTGTCTTTCTGACACATGACCAATCTATTATCCATAGAGGTTTGAAATTATTAAATGAGCTGACTTCAGTCTCACATTGCCATTATTTAATATTTTCTCTCTGCTTTGTTTTGGGCAGTTAGTTTGTGGCTATTTGTCAGGTAAAATCATTTTTCTGTTCGGTTAGTTTCTGTATTTATTTAGCGAATCTATTGTCAGATGAAATAGTTTTCCTGTTTAATTTATTTCTTAGTTAGTAGGTAGTTCTGTTGTGAGATAAATTGTTTTCCTGGTCAGTTTATTTTTGGACAGCCAGTTAGTGGTGCTGTTGTCAGATAAAATAATTTTCCTGTTCAGTTTGTTTCTTTACGTTCAGTAAGGGGCTGCGGTGGCCGAGTGGTTAAGGTGTCCCGACACTTTATCGCTAGCCCTCCACCTCTGGGTTGCGAGTTCAAAACCTACGTGGGCAGTTGCCAGGTACTGACCGTAGGCTGGTGGTTTTTAGCCCACCATCATCAGATGGTGGGCTATTCAAATCGCCCTGCGTCCGTGGTCCGTCGTCCTTCCGTCCCTCCGTCCGTCCGTCCGTAAACAATTCTTGTTATCGCTAATCCTCAGAGAGTACTGAAGGGATCTTTCCCAAATTTCATATGTGGGTTCCCCTTGGTGCCTAGTTATGCATATTGCATTTTGAGACCAATCGGAAAACAACATGGCCGACAGGCAGCCATCTTGGATTTTGACAATTGAAGTTTGTTATCGCTATTTCTGAGAAAGTACTGAAGGGATCTTTCTCAAATTTCATATGTAGGCTTCCCTTGGTGCCTAGTTATGCATATTGCATTTTGAGACCAATCGGAAAACAACATGGCCGACAGGCAGCCATCTTGGATTTTGATAATTGAAGTTTGTTATCGCTATTTCTGAGAAAGTACTGAAGGGATCTTTCTCAAATTTCATATGTAGGCTTCCCTTGGTGCCTAGTTATGCATATTGCATTTTGAGACCAATCGGAAAACAACATGGCCGACAGGCAGCCATCTTGGATTTTGATAATTGAAGTTTGTTATCGCTATTTCTGAGAAAGTACTGAAGGGATCTTTCTTAAATTTCATATGTAGACTCCCCTTGGTGCGTAGTTATGCATATTGCATTTTGAGACCAATCGGAAAACAACATGGCCGACAGGCAGCCATCTTGGATTTTGATAATTGAAGTTTGTTATCGCTATTTCTGAGAAAGTACTGAAGGGATCTTTCTCAAATTTCATATGTAGATTCCCCTTGGTGCATAGTTATGCATATTGCATTTTGAGACCAATCGGAAAACAACATGGCCGACAGGCAGCCATCTTGGATTTTGACAATTGAAGTTTGTTATCGCTATTTCTGAGAAATTACTGAAGGGATCTTTCTCAAATTTCATATGTAGATTCCCCTTGGTGCATGGTTATGCATATTGCATTTTGAGACCAATCGGAAAACAACATGGCCGACAGGCAGCCATCTTGGATTTTGACAATTGAAGTTTGTTATCGCTATTTCTCAGAAACTTATGAAGGGATCTTTCTGAAATTTCATATAAAGGTTCCTCTTGGTGCCTAGTTATGCATATTGTGTTTTGAGACCAATTGGAAAACAACATGGCCGACAGGCAGCCATCTTGGATTTTGACAATTGAAGTTTGTTATCGCTATTTCTCAGATACTCATGAAGGGATCTTTCTGAAATTTCATATGTAGGTTTCCCTCGGTGCCTAGTTATGCATATTGCATTTTGAGACTAATCTGAAAACAACATGGCCGACAGGCAGCCATCTTGGATTTTGACAATTGAAGTTTGTTATCACTATTTCTCAGAAAGTACTGAAGGGATCTTTCTGAAATTTCATATGTAGGTTCCCCTCTGTGCCTAGTTATGCATATTGCATTTTGAGACTATTCGGAAAACAACATGGCCGACAGGCAGTCATCTTGGATTTTGACGATTGAAGTTTGTTATCGCTATTTCTGAGAAAGTACTGAAGGGATCTTTCTCAAATTTCATATGTAAGTTTCCCTCAGTGCGTAGTTATGCATATTGCATTTTGAGACCAATCGAAAAACAACATGGCCGACAGGCAGCCATCTTGGATTTTGACAATTGAAGATTGTTATCGCTATTTATCAGAAATTGCTGAAAGGATCTTTCTGAATTTCATTTGTAGGTTGCCCTCTGTGTCTAGTTATACATATTGGATTTTGAGACCAGTCAGAAAACAACCTGGCTGACAGGCAGCCATCTTGTATTTTGAAAATTGAAGTTTGTTATCGCTATTGTACAGAAGGTACTGAAGGGATCTTTCTCAAATTTCATATGTAGGTTCCCCTTGGTCCCTGGTATTGCATTTTGGGACCAATCGGAAAACAACATGGCCGACAGACAGCCATTATCGCTAAATCTTAAATTTTATATATAGGTTCCCCTTGTTTGAAAAGTACTAGATATAGAGGGCTGTTTCTGAATTTACACAGATTAGTTAGAAGAAGGGAAAAGTAGAGAAAAGATCAATCTGACATGGAACCTATAAAGATCATTCAATGGTGGGCGCCAAGATCCCTCTGGGATCTCTTGTTCTCTGGGTACTCCGGCTTTCCTCCGCCTCCAAAACCAGGCATGTCTTTGGATGACCCTGGCTGTTAATAGGACATTAAACAAAACAAACCAAACCAAAATTCTGGACGGTTAGTTGGTGTTTCCGCAGTAAAATCATTTTCCGTTTTGAAATTGTTACTTGACAATGAGCTTTTGGTCCTGTGCAGACAGTATAAGCATTAAGATCTGTAATGCAGCAATCAATCAAATAAGACAGACGCAAATGATTCAATTAGATCTAAGTCTGTAAACCCAGAAACAACTACTGTGTGACATCGATGGTGAAGGGAAGGTTATCGTGTGTCTCTAGGAATCTCATTTAGCAGTGAAGCCATGTCTCCTGAATTATCAGGGTTTGTGTAAATAAATAGATTAGTTAGCAATAGATTTTGTAAGGAGGTGCAACAGAGGTCCGTATGGGAGAACGTATTATACTGTTGTGTGACCGTTTCACCAGTGTTACCATATACACATAATTACCACATTCATCTGAAAATAAGCCCATGTCTATAAATAAGCCCATGCCTGGAAATAAGCCCATGTCTATAAATAAGCCCATGTTTGGTAATAAGCCCATGTCTGAAAATAAGCCCATGCCTGGTAATAAGCCCATGTCTGATAATAAGCCCATGTCTGAACATAAGCACTCTTCACTATTCAGTATAATAAGCCATCTCCTACTTTGAATCAATAGTTTATGTGTTCGACCTCTGGGCTTACTGCATGATAAATACGGTAATCTAAGCTTGAATTCAGAAAGACTTGTTTTTCTGCAAATACAAGTGTATGGAAGCATAATTTTGCAATCATAATCAAATAATGTATATCAATGTAATTTTTTTTCTGAAAGTTTGGAGATAATTTTGTTGAGATAATTATTGGGTGAGTTGGCAACTCAGTACCTGGAGCAGTTTATAAATGTAGTACTCAGATGCCACTGTTAATCCTGATGCATGTATTGATTATTTGAGAGATATATCTGTTTTATAATCATTTCTCTGCAAACTGATGACATAATACATGAATGGAGATAATTCATTTGCCACATGTTTTAAGCTAGTATAAACATCAGTTGTGTAGATTTCTATATGATACATTTTCAGGAGACAGTGCATTTTATACCAAAAGTAGGTCACTGTAACTTATATTTGACCTTTCTGATCTTCTTAAGGCAAAGACAGTCCCGTAGCATATTTAATGTACTTCCAGTATATCATACAACATTTGAGATATTTATGTGTTAGGGTACATCTTGGAAAAGTGATGTAATCCATACATGAATTAGGTCACTATGACCTATATTTTGACCTTTGGTTTTTCTAAGTTAAAACTGTTTTTGAATCATTTCCAAGGCAAATCTCCTTTTCATTTAGGATATTTACAATGTTTGTTCCAAATTACATATTTGGAAGTAAGTGTTTTGTCAGAGAATGAATTACATATATGATTAATATTCCCTATAAATATAATTCAGTTTTGATATTATGTTTGTGGTAAATTGAGCCAAACAGACTTGAACCATTGGTCATCGGTAGATTTAATTGTTGCCATGGCTACATTGTATTTC
The DNA here is from genome assembly GCF_902652985.1 of Pecten maximus. Classification (NCBI taxonomy): domain Eukaryota; kingdom Metazoa; phylum Mollusca; class Bivalvia; order Pectinida; family Pectinidae; genus Pecten; species Pecten maximus. The sequence continues at coordinate 34,497,354 of NC_047020.1, forward strand.
TAAATATTAACCAAAATGCTTTAGAATTCCCCCATAGGTTGTATTATTTTGTTTTGTTTAAGTAATAGTATCATTCTAGATCAAATGTTGAAGGCTTAAATTGATCAACTGAAGAATACTTGATTCATTGTTCAAGGTCAATGATACTATTGCCTTTCTTTCTTTTCTATTTTGGACAGAAACTCATGATACCTGCCCGCGGTATCTTAATTGAACATTTCAAAACACCAATAAATCAGCCTAAGGAAGACCATGTTAAACCTATTGTGTGAAACAACAATCTCACGCTTACAAATGCTTGCTGTTTTGTTGGAAGGTCAAGGTCAAGGTTAAAGTGAGGTGTTTCTGTGCTTTTTATATCTTTTATTCCCTTTATGAGTTTAATTTTAGATTAACTTCCAGCATTTCGTTGTCCAAGGTGTAAACAAACGATTGATATAAACTATAAATAGCAAATATTGATAGTGAGTCCATTCCCCTTAGACCCTGGTCCGTCTTCTTGTAATAAAACCAAACACATCAATAAATTCAATATATAATGTTTATTGTAACCTAGCGATAGGTATACACGGCAACACAGTTCATGATCCTCATCATCATACACGTCACTTCTCACTCTATCACACATTACCATACTCATAACTACAATAACCGCCAACTAACAACACTTAACTTGAAAAACAGACTGATTCGTATATTATTTTCGCTACTTTTAGTCACAAACATAACATGTTAATATAAAAATAAACACGTTTGAACCTGCTGGTCTGCCCTCCATGAATGACCACATCTACCCGACCTGCACGTGCAAAAACGCATAACTACGCCACCTGTGAGAAAACTTGCCACCTAAGGGAAAATAATTTCTGTATAATTCACTGCACTCAAACTACGGAAATTTCACTTTATTAGCTCAACTTCAAACAACCAGTGGATCAGTATAGTTCTGGGGCATATTGATAATTCATAACAACACTGATATCAGGATACAAATAATTAATTAAAAACATCAAAAGTCATTGGAAACAGTCTATAAGTGTTAAGTAATAGAGAATAGAGAAGTTCCCAAAATTTACAAACACGAAGTACAAATCTCACATTTACTGTATACAAAAGTACAAATCTCACATTTACTGTATACAAAAGTACAAATCTCACATTCACTGTATACAAAAGTACAAATCTCACATTTACTGTATACAAAAGTACAAATCTCACATTTTCTGTATACAAAAGTACAAATCTCACATTTACTGTATACAGGAAGTACAAATATCTAATTTACTGTATACAGGAAGTACAAATCTCTAAATTACTGTATACAGGAAGTACAAATCTCACATTTACTGTATACAGGAAGTACAAATCTCACATTTACTGTATACATGAAGTACAAATCTCACATTTACTGTATACATGAAGTACAAATCTCACATTTACTGTATACAAAAGTACAAATCTCACATTTACTGTATACATGAAGTACAAATCTCACATTTACTGTATACAAAAGTACAAATCTCACATTTACTGTATACAAAAGTACAAATCTCACATTTACTGTATACATGAAGTACAAATCTCACATTTACTGTATACATGAAGTACAAATCTCACATTTACTGTATACAGGAAGTACAAATATCTAATTTACTGTATACAGGAAGTACAAATCTCTAAATTACTGTATACAGGAAGTACAAATCTCACATTTACTGTATACATGAAGTACAAATCTCACATTTACTGTATACAGGAAGTACAAACCTCACATTTAATATATACAGGAAATACAAATCTCACATTTACTGTATACATGAAGTACAAATCTCACATTTACTGTATACATGAAGTACAAACCTCACATTTACTGTATACAGGAAGTACAAATATCTAATTTACTGTATACAGGAAGTACAAATCTCTAATTTACTGTATACAGGAAGTACAAACCTCACATTTACTGTATACAGGAAGTACAAATCTCTCATTTACTGTATACAGGAAGTACAAATTTCACATTTACTGTATACTGGAAGTACAAATTTCGCATTTACTGTATACTGGAAGTACAAATCTCTAATTTACTGTATACAGGAAGTACAAATCTCTAATTTACTGTATACAGGAAGTACAAACCTCACATTTACTGTATACATGAAGTACAAATCTCTAATTTACTGTATACTGGAAGTACAAATCTCACATTTACTGTATACAGGAAGTATAAATATCTAATTTACTGTATACAGGAAGTACAAATCTCACATTTACTGTATACAGGAAGTACAAATCTCTAATTTACTGTATACAGGAAGTACAAACCTCACATTTACTGTATACATGAAGAACAAATCTCTAATTTACTGTATACAGGAAGTACAAATACCTAATTTACTGTATACAGGAAGTACAAATCTCTAATTTGCTGTATACATGAGGAAGTAAATTAATGTCTCACCACTATGTAGCATTGTCCTGTTACCAAGGTTACCATTGATATTTCTTGAATTTATGTCGAATTAAATTCTGTTGGCATTTTGAAAGATTTTTGCTGAAGAGAATTAAGTTGAATAAAGCTCCTCCATTGGACTCAGGCAATAAATCTCCAGCCACAAAATGGGAGGTTAGGTATAGTGTTATTGAACTGTTTTGGTAAGTAAATTGTGTAAAACATGGCCACCATCTTGTTTATGATGGATATATCAACACAATGACCTTCCCAATATCAGGTCGATGAGGATGGACGGTCAGTAATTGACCATCACTGGCTATTGATGGTGTGTGTAAGTAAATGAAGAAAAATCAATATCACTTAATTATCAAATACATTCATTCCCACATTATCAGATTATCAAGACATTTGTGTTGGTTGGTCTGACAAAATTTTAAAATGGTCTTGCAATCTCTAAGAGAGCTTTAATAAAATTGAGCAACTTTAGCATGCATGAAATGTGAAAATGTATTGACGTAATGGCACTTAAAACCCAGGAGACTTAATTGCCAACAAAAAGTGGTCTTTTCGAAAAATTAGCAAAGTTCAGAAACAGGATTATTTTCATATTAGGCTGATTTTACGAAAATTTCCAATGAAAAATATTGTCTTTCCACTGATAAACATATAATTTTGACATGGCGACAATTTGTTTTACAAGATCTAATCATGTTATTAGCAGTTACGTAATGGTAAGCTGTTCTAATCCCTTTTTTTTTTATCCCTTTTTGAACATGATCATTCAATCATGGATATTGGAACAGACAAATCTTAAGCTAAAAGATAAACTCTGTCCTAGAAATGGTTCTAGTCTAACCCACTATATGTTTCAATGAGTTTCAATACTTCTTCATGAAATTGCATTTCTTGGTTCTTTGTTGTATTTTATTAACTTTGTTTTTTGTTGTTTTTTTTTTGTTTTCTTCCTTCCTATGATTCCCAATAGCTATTTATCTTGGTAACTATATGCTGTTGTTACTATGGTAACCAGTTGCATCAAGTGACAAAAGTCAATTGAAAACAATTCCAGAATTTCTGTCATGATTTGAAATGGACGTCATCAGTTCCCATTCATTCATGTAATAATATTGATTATTGGATTTGAACAGAATCTTGCTGGGTTAAGTGAATGATTGACTTTAAGTTGGAATAGTGTTATCATCTGCAAGATCTGTATAATAAAATTACAAGTATTAAATTAGCAATATTGACCTACAAAACATAAGTAATTGGAATTTAATCTTTTTTAAAGTTAAATCACCCCTCAGGGTGTCGCATCCGTCACCTGTTCCAATGCCTTGTGAAACGGACAGTTTGACGAAAGGTAAGTCGGCCGGACCTATTTCTTGTTGTGTCACTACACATACATGTAAATGCAATTGTTTATCACTATCCACATATATCAGACGGTATATATAAACACCTGAGCACACATATATATATATCATTATAATATACCTATCTTGATACACATTATTATTTGTAGCCACCATAGAGTTGTCTCCCCCTATTTGACTCAGGATATTCTGTTTTTTCCTGATGTATTTTTTCCTACCTAATACTTAGTAGAGGGGGGGGGGGGGGGGGGGGGGGGGGGGGCGTCTTTCGCTTTGCCACAAAATAAGTTTTATACCATAAAACTCCCCTGTTCCTACAAAACAAGTTCTGTTTTATACCATGACAGCTCCCCCTGTCCCTACAAAACAAGTTCTGTTTTATACCATAAAGCGCCCCTGTCCCTACAAAACAAGTTCTGTTTTATACCATAAAGCGCCCCTGTCCCTACAAAACAAGTTCTGTTTTATACCATAAAGCTCCCCTGTGTCTACAAAACAAGTTCTGTTTTATACCATAAAGCTCCCCTGTCCCCACAAAACAAGTTCTGTTTTATACCATAAAGCTCCCCTGTCCCCACAAAACAAGTTCTGTTTTATACCATAAAGCTCCCCTGTCCCGTTACGTAAAGTTACGTAATACAGAAAATGAAAATGAATCAAAGATATGTTTTTAATTTGATTGAAAGTTTTATTTTACCATTTTGTTGTCATCCTTTATTATACATTCAATGTATGATCACAGATAGGGATTACACCTGTAAGATCACAGACAAGGATTTCACCTGTATGATCACAGATAGGGATTACACCTGTAAGATCACAGACAAGGATTTCACCTGTAAGATCACAGACAAGGATTACACCTGTAAGATCACAGACAATTATTACACCTGTATGATCACAGACAAGGATTTCAGCTCTATGGTCACAGATAGGGATTACACCTGTAAGATCACAGACAATTATTACACCTGTAAGATCATAGACAAGGATTTCACCTCAATGGTCACAGACAAGGATTACACCTGTATGATCACAGACAAGGATTTCACCTCTATGATCACAGATAGGGATTACACCTGTAAGATCGCAGACAAGGATTTCACCTCAATGGTCACAGACAGGGATTACACATGTATGATCACAGACAAGGATTTCACCTCTATGGTCACAGACAAGGATTACACCTGTATGATCACAGACAGGGATTTCATCTCTATGATCACAGATATGGATTACACCTGTAAGATCACAGACAATTATTACACCTGTATGATCACAGACAGGGATTTCATCTCTATGATCACAGATATGGATTACACCTGTAAGATCACAGACAATTATTACACCTGTATGATCACAGACAGGGATTTCACCTCTATGGTCACAGATAGGGATTACACCTGTAAGATCACAGACAATTATTACACCTGTATGATCACAGACAAGGATTTCACCTCTATGGTCACAGATAGGGATTACACCTGTAAGATCACAGACAATTATTACACCTGTAAGATCACAGACAAGGATTTCACCTCTATTGTCACAGATAGGGATTAAAACTGTATGATCACGGATAGGGATTAAACCTGTATATTTTGTCTATAGCTCTACAAGCGACAACCAATTTGATGAAGTATTTCTGTAGCAGCTGGCTACTGAAAAATGTTTCAATCTTAAGAGGTGATAAATTCTAGTAAAACTGCTCCAAGAGATGTTCAAATTAAAATGCTTATACTCAATACAGTACTTAAAAGACATGTTCAGATCTTAAGAATTTAGAATTAAAGAATTTAAATCTACAAAAATTGAGCTAAGAAGTTAACACAGCACAAAAATGACAACCAAACCCAAAGACAGACCTTGATTTTAAAATCAGACACAGCTGTATAACAGTAAACTGCAACTGAATCAAAACATTAGAGAGATCTGCTTGGATTTCTACGTGAGAGAAAATCTTATCCTGTTTTCATCTTTTCACCAAATTAAATGTGACAGTTTCCGAATTACAACATAAAAATAGATTATTGTTGTCACTAATCATTTGGTTATTTTGTTTGCATGTTTTCTTTGTAAACAAGCTATTATCATTCTTGTACAAACATAACAGCCATTTTCATGTGTCCTTTCCGTACATAGAAACCTTGATTTATCGGGTGACGTAACTTTTTATGAGGGTTAGGTTTCAAACGGAAAGTTTCTCAGTCAATTATTGGAAAGATCTTACTAAGAACATTGGCAAAGGCACAAATAAATTTGACCCTTGATGAGAAAGTTTATTGGCTCTGCCATTTTCATCTCTCTTCAGTCAGCGATGTCAGCTTAAATGTCCGTCTGCTATGTCAGATTCTTTTGTAAATCAGAATTCCAAATCAAAATTGATTAAACTAGAGTCAAATATGAACATATGAATATATAGATGGAAACATTTTAAAAAAATCAGATGATCAGTCCAGGTGTTCCAGAAGGGTAACTATTCTTTCAATTCAGCTTCAGCAATGAGTTTGAATTCTACCTATTAAAGACTGGATATCACTTTTCATTTAAGGCAGTATGGTATTGCCCTTATGAAGTTTTGATCCGCTAGCATCTGCTTCTTTCAAATGCTTTTTGTCACAAAGTATAAACCATGCATGATGGCAGTGTAACATGTCAGCCATATGTCGTTCATAAGATCATAAATCTTGTCTTTATACAGAAAGTAGCATACTGCAATCTTAATATTCATTCAGGACATAAAATAATGTTTGATTGGTTAATAAAAATATTTTGTAGGCAGTAAGCCATAAACTGCCATCTCCCATATTCTCATTTGTATATGAAGTCGGTATGGTGATTCTCGCAACCCTGCTGATAGTTCGATCACATGGAAATATTCGTCACAAATAACAGTGTGACCGGAAAGGTCAATGACTGTTGCTTGTATCAGAATCTTGGGAAGAGCAAACAAAATTTCTTAAAAAGTGCAAAAGCAACCAAACTGTTTTCACTTGTTTAAGCTTAGATAAATTAGAAAAGAAAAAATTGTCGTGTGTTTTGGAATTTGCGGGAACATAATTGCTCCTCTATGAGAATATACCAATGTAAATTTGAAATCACAGTAAATAGTAATTCCCTAAAACATACTGCAAATTTCATTACAAACAGACAGCATATTTAGCAGCATGGTGTCAATGTAAGTGAAGTATATGTTCAAGGTAAACTGCACCTTGGTGACACTTAACAGGTACTGGGTTTTTAGTAGGCAAGGCTGACAATGTGTGCTGCTTATTTAAAAAAAAATATCAATAGCTGTTCTGTGGAAATATTACATCTGTAAATCCAGAGAGAGACATGATTCTGCCTTTTACCATGTAACTAGACATATTTATTGTGTTCGTGTTTTAAAACTTGATTGTGATATCAAGGACAAAAACGTCATTAACAGATCACAGAACTAGGAACAATCAGTTGATTCAGATAAAACATTTTTTGTCCATCTCGTTTGAAGCAAATTTAAGGTATATTTTATTTATTTTGTTTGTACATGTTATCTCTACCTAGGATTTTTTTTCTGAATATTTTAAATAAATAATCTACCTGTAATTATTAGACATTTTATACTTCTCGCTTTAGTGATTGATTGTGTAAGGGGGAACTTGATACATTGAGGCATTACTACAGTATCATTATAGATAATAATAGGTAATTAAATCAGCAGATCTTTCATTTCCTCTGAAATTTTACCTGTAATTGGTCAATTTACAAAATCACAATGGTATTATTTAATTGTGTTATAGGATTGCTTACCTCATTTCTCTTGCACATATTTTCATTCCCAATTAATCATTCACATTAACATCCCCCACCCACCCAACCACCCAACTCCCACTCCACCCCATATGAAAAAGATGGTATATACATATAGAGGTTACACGACAAATGGTTGTTGGATATGGAATTTATTTCACATGAGTAAGTTATTTCTTAAAAGTTACAAAAGACACAAGCTTTAGCAAGATAAATTCCATATCCAAAGATCACGAGTCGTGTGACCAGTTTCTACCACAATAATATCGGCTTGAATCAAAGGGAAACATGGCAAAGTCTTATTTTGCATATGCATATTGCATATTGGTGATGTGATGTCATTCGATTATTGATGATGTCAATAACAATTGCAGCTCACTGACCAATCAAAAGACCGGAAGGTTATATTCCACTAGTGATCATTTTATGGAATGGGTTGAGAGTATATTATGAGCCCATTTATCATCTTAGTTTTTCAGCATTTTTTAAACAGTAGATCATTAGACGTTCTCGGAAAGCTAACATCCCGGATGATCATATGGTGATGTGATTGTGTCCTTTGAGAAGACATTTTGCCTAAATTGCTTTTAATAATATGCAGTAGGTCACAGGTATGATGTTCATTGAGGTAGCCTTCATCATCTACTACAAGGAGACCCTGCCTGAAAATTACCCTGGCTGTTTATGTGGTGATCAACCCAGCCAACAAACACCCCTGCAAATTCCCTCTTGTTTTATCTTGTATTCAGGATCCCTCTAGTTTATCTTGTATTCAGGATCCCTCTAGTTTTATCTTGTCTTCAGGATCCCTCTAGTTTATCTTGTATTCAGGATCCCTCTAGTTTTGTCTTGTATTCAGGATCCCTCTAGTTTCATCTTGTATTCAGGATCCCTCTAGTTTATCTTGTCTTCAGGATCCCTCTAGTTTTATCTTGTCTTCAGGATCCCTCTAGTTTTGTCTTGTATTCTGGATCCCTCTAGTTTGTCTTGTATTCAGGATCCCTCTAGTTTATCTTGTCTTCAGGATCCCTCTAGTTTTGTCTTGTATTCAGGATCCCTCTAGTTTATCTTGTATTCAGGATCCCTCTAGTTTATCTTGTCTTCAGGATCCCTTTAGTTTATCTTGTCTTCAGGATCCCTCTAGTTTTGTCTTGTCTTCAGGATCCTCTAGTTTATCTTGTCTTCAGGATCCCTCTAGTTTATCTTGTCTTCAGGATCCCCCTAGTTTATCTTGTCTTCAGGATCCCTCTAGTTTATCTTGTATTCAGGATCCCTCTAGTTTATCTTGTCTTCAGGATCCCTCTAGTTTATCTTGTATTCAGGATCCCTCTAGTTTTATCTTGTATTCAGGATCCCTCTAGTTTTATCTTGTATTCAGGATCCCTCTAGTTTTATCTTGTATTCAGGATCCCTCTTGTTTTGTCTTGTATTCAGGATCCCTCTAGTTTTATCTTGTATTCAGGATCCCTCTAGTTTTATCTTGTATTCAGGATCCCTCTAGTTTTATCTTGTATTCAGGATCCCTCTAGTTTTATCTTGTATTCAGGATCCCTCTAGTTTTATCTTGTATTCAGGATCCCTCTAGTTTATCTTGTATTCAGGATCCCTCTAGTTTTATCTTGTATTCAGGATCCCTCTAGTTTATCTTGTATTCAGGATCCCTCTAGTTTTATCTTGTCTTCAGGATCCCTCTAGTTTATCTTGTATTCAGGATCCCTCTAGTTTTGTCTTGTATTCAGGATCCCTCTAGTTTCATCTTGTATTCAGGATCCCTCTAGTTTATCTTGTATTCAGGATCCCTCTAGTTTATCTTGTCTTCAGTATCCCTCTAGTTTTATCTTGTATTCAGGATCCTCTAGTTTTATCTTGTCTTCAGGATCCCTCTAATTTTATCTTGTATTCAGGATCCCTCTAGTTTTATCTTGTATTCAGGATCCCTCTAGTTTATCTTGTATTCAGGATCTCTCTAGTTTTATATTGTCTTTAGGAACAGCTGACTTCAGTGTCAGCATACAGAAACACAGCCAACAACTAAGGTCAAAGGTCAGAACCAATGATGTTGTATTCAGCAATGTTCCCAGAATTCCATATGAATTAATAGAGACAATTATCCTAGTCTCTCTGGACTCCTGGTATTATTTGTATCTGCTACTGAGTGTTATAAGTATGATGTAAATACATGTTTATACTGAGTAACCATGGCAACAGCCTTTTTTCAATTATGCCCCTGAGGAATCCCCAAGGCTACAAATTTTGTCTCAAGGGCATAGCTGTGCTGAAATTGGTGCTGCTGTCTGTCCCTGAATTCAATTAAATATTCATTGAGTTTGAATGAGACAAATGGCAGTCCATACTCTCCTGAAGTTATAAGTATTATAGTGTTCTGGGAATTTCATTTCAATAACGAGATTTACTCTAGTATGTCATACTTGCAGATATGATTCTGAGGCTTGAATAATATCGATAATTATGGTAATAAAACTGAATCAAGCAATTTGAAAATTAGTACAATGAAACCACTCCACTACAATCTTTAACCTATAATAAGCCCAGGGGTCATCACATAAACTTTGACTCAATAATGAGCTTATTTCAGGACAAAATAAGCTTTCTCTAAACTTTAATACACTAGTAGAGGGGCTTATTTGAGGATAAATACTGTACTAAACTTTTACACTAGGTGATAGGGCTTATTTGAGGATAAATACTGTACTAAACTTTTACACAAGGGGAGGGGCTTAGTTGAGGATAAAAATTGTACTAAACTTTTACACTACAGGAGAGGGCTTATTTGAGGATAAATACTGTACTTACCTTTCACACTACAGGAGAGGGCTTATTTGAGGATAAAAACTGTACTAAACTTTTACACTAGGGGAGGGGGCTTATTTGAGGATAAATACTGTACTTACCTTTTACACTGGGGGAGGGGGCTTATTTAAGGATGCATTTGGTATGTGTAATTTATTCTTTATTAGTTTAATAAACAATGATAGATCTTGAATATAAAGATACAAACAGTTGTTCAAATGAAATCACATGAGTCATTTAAAATGTCATGATTTAAGTGTTAGATTTGATTTTACAACTTCGCTATCCAAGGGTACATGCTCAAGATGACACTTTCCTTTTTACCTCACTTCCATAAAAAAAAGAGCATTATATATTGAACATCCTTGGCTAGTGAAGTTGATACTGTTCGTAGCTGGTTTGCTTTAATAAATATTTAGAAAAAATATCATTACATAAATGTATGTGTTGCTAATGAACGGCATACATTTTAACATGAAAGGGAAGACGTATGAGAACTCTTCAGATAGAGTGACTGACTTTAACAGATTTTCTAATTTAACGGTGAACTGAAAATGTCAAATCATGTTTCTTTAACAGGAAATCCAGTTTCTATGACAACTCTTTATTCTTCCAATAAACATGTCCCCTTAATCAATACTTCCATTAAGCAACATTGCATGATTGTACAAAAAAACCTGCATGTATCAAAACTGACTTGTTTCAGGAAAGATTGTAATCTTTGGTTGTCTTCTGGGACAGCATTTTCCTTGCCACTGCTTCCTTCTCCTGATTTTGTTCTCAAGGAAAATTTAGATCACAGGGAGCATACATTCTTTAAAAGTCCTTTAATTTTGCTGTGTGACCTTGAAAAGTGTTGTATTGTTGTTTAGCCTTGAATATTTGGTATTCATTGGTCCATATGTACATATATAGAGGTAATAACACAAAAGCATCAAAATAGCAACATTTATTTATTCCAAATTGGAAGAGGGATCATTTTGCAGAAATCCTCATGTTGTCCATGAATTCAAGGGTATCTGTTCAAAGGAGAATTGCATTTCTGCATGAAAAATTTGAAGCATCTTGGTCTGACATGATGCTCATTGTGATATGTCTTTTTTCTTTCCACATAAAAAAGCTCATTGAACAAAATTTAATTGAACCTGAAAAGGCCTAAAGATATCCTTAAATTTAGTTTGACTAGAACTATGTGTAGTCTGAACCAATGTCTTTGTCACAGAGGATATATTTACTGCATCTTATTGTCAGGGAGGGTATCTTCCTTGTAAAGAAAATGGCCCTCTCAAAATGAAAAGTTGTCTCCCCTTGTTGGAAGAGTAGATTCCTTAGCACCTATTGTTTTTAGGTAAAGTGTCACATTGTCCTTATGTCAAGGAAGATGGTAATATTTAATTTCCTAAAAAATGAAAAAATCATGACCACCTCTTGTTTTCAGAATAAATTGTAATCTCCCCTTGTTATAAGAATAACTGATTACCTCCCTTGTTACCATGTAAACTGACAACCTCTTCTTTTCAGCAAAGATATTAATCTTCCTTAACAGGTCAAGGTAATTATCTCCCCTTGTTATAAGAATAATTGCTTACCTCCCCTTGTTGCCATGCATATCAACTGACAACCTCTTCTTTTCAGCAAAGATAGTAATCTTCATTAACAGGTCAAGGTAATTATCTCCCTTTGTTATCAGGATGAATGGTTATCTGCCCTTGTTTTCCATTGTGTCCTCTCAGTAAACTCAGTTCTTGATGCAAGGAAGGATAATTATCTCCCCTTGTTGTCTTAGAATGAGGATATGTGTTAAGATTCAGGATATTAAATTTACCGAAGAAAAGAGTCGATGCGTATCATGTTTGTGACATCTGTTGTATATCATCAGGTTTTGACTGTCACCTATCATCTTTTGCCTTTTTGAAATATTTCAGTGATTCGCTCGGCCATCTTGATACAGAAATGGTATCGTCGCTATATGGCACGTCTGGAGATGCGACGGCGATGTACCTGGAATATTTTTCAGTCCATAGAGTATTCAGGGGAACAGAATCAGCTCAAGGTCAGTGTTAATACGTGTATCATTCTATTTTTGTTACAGTGCATTAGGATATACCATATTTATCCTGTAATAAGCTGAGGGGTCCAACACATAAATTTTCAGTCAATGTAGAGAGTAGGCTTACCGGTATTACAGGACAATGAAATAGAATTTGTTATATTTTTTTACTGAATTATAAATTAGATATTGATTATTACCAGACACAGATTTATTGCAGGATGAATATTGTAAAAAAAAATTTTTTATTATTGTAAATGATTGCAGGTACAAATATGGCAGCAATGAGTCCTCAGAGGCCTGCAAAAATTAAGCAAAATTGGTAAAACGGGATGATGGGGAGGTCAGTAGTAACACCATCTGTCAAAGGTGACACTGTTTAATTTCCCAGTCAATGCAAGAAGGTATTGGGATCTACAGGTACTTTGGTTTCCTCCCACAGTAAGACCATGATGGTTTTCTCTAGGTATTCCGGTTTCCTCCCACAGTAAGACCATGATGGATTTCTCTGGGTATTCCGGTTTCCTCCCACAGTAAAACCATGATGGATTTCTCTAGGTATTCCATTTTCCTCCCACAGTAAAACCATGATGGATTTCTCTGGATATTCCGGTTACCTCCCACAGTAAGACTGTGATGGATATCTCTGGGTATTCCGGTTACCTCCCACAGTAAAACTGTGATGGATATCTCTGGGTATTCCGGTTTCCTCCCACAGTAAGACTGTGATGGATTTCTCTGGGTATTCCATTTTCCTCCCACAGTAGGACTGTGATGGATTTCTCTAGGTATTCCAGTTTCCTCCCACAGTAAGACTGTGATGGATTTCTCTGGGTATTCCGGTTTCCTCCCACAGTAAGACTGTGATGGATTTCTCTGGATATTCCGGTTTCCTCCCACAGTAAGACTGTGATGGATATCTCTGGGTATTCCGGTTTCCTCCCACAGTAAGACTGTGATGGATTTCTGGATATTCCGGTTTCCTCCCACAGTAAGACTGTGATGGATTTCTCTGGATATTCCGGTTTCCTCCCACAGTAAGACTGTGATGGATTTCTCTGGATATTCCGGTTTCCTCCGACAGTAAGACCATGATGGATTTCTTTGGGTATTCCGGTTTCCTCCCACAGTAAAACCATGATGGATTTCTCTAGGTATTCCAGTTTCCTCCCACAGTAAAACCATGATGGTTTTCTCTGGATATTCCAGTTTCCTCCCACAGTAAGACTGTGATGGATTTCTCTAGGTATTCCAGTTTCTCCCACAGTAAGACCATGATGGATTTCTCTAGGTATTCCGGTTTCCTCCCACAGTAAGACTGTGATGGATTTCTCTGGGTATTCTGGTTTCCTCCCACAGTAAGACTGTGATGGATTTCTCTGGGTATTCCGGTTTCCTTCCACGGTAAGACCATGATGGTTTTCTCTGGGTATTCCGGTTTCCTCCCACAGTAAGACCATGATGGTTTTCTCTGGGTATTCCGGTTTCCTCCCACAGTAAGACTGTGATGGATTTCTCTGGGTATTCCGGTTTCCTCCCACAGTAAGACCATGATGGATTTCTCTGGGTATTCCGGTTTCCTCCCACAGTAAGACTGTGATGGATTTCTCTAGGTATTCCGGTTTCCTCCCACAGTAAGACTGTGATGGATTTCTCTGGGTATTCCAGTTTCCTCCCACAGTAAGACCATGATGGATTTCTCTGGGTATTCCGGTTTCCTCCCACAGTAAGACCATGATGGATTTCTCTGGGTATTCCAGTTTCCTCCCACAGTAAGACTGTGATGGATTTCTCTAGGTATTCCGGTTTCCTCCCACAGTAAGACTGTGACAGTTATCTCTGGATATTCCATTTTCCTCCCACAGTAAGACCATCATAAACACATAAAAGTCGAAATTGAAAGGCTTTGCAACATCTTATATTTTGTTCTTTCATTTAATCTGCCTTGTATGATAAAAAAACAAGTCAACCAAGAGTAGAACACATCTGTATGAGGTAGTTTTATATATATTTTTCAGTATACTAGATCTATTCCTGTATTAATATATCTACCAATGCTGCTCACTTGTGTGTACAATCTTTTGTTCCCATGGCTACAGTCTGTTGGAAGTAGTTCTTTGTGTTACCAGCCATCTTGTGATACAACACATATTGGACGTTGCAATACGATGCGATACATATTGTGTATGCGGAATCCCAGTATAATTGTCTAAAAATGTATGACAATAGATTAGGTTTTTCAACCGTTAGTAACAAAAGAATTAAAAAACACAGAAACATTTTCTGTCTACAATTTAATTCAAAACTGACTTCAAATATCATCATACTCAGTCATTGGTTAATTTCAATGATGAGATCACATGACCTGATCTCTATCAGTCATCAGTGCAACGATGCCGAGTATTTTAGCACAAATTTAGAAAGAACTAAACAAAATGAATTTGTAAACATTCAAAATAATTTGTTAAGTTGTATTTTTTACATCATGATCTCTGTCTCAAAAAGAGAACAGTGAGTAATTTGTGTAATAATACCCAACATTCTACAAGTATTTGTTAATGTTAGTGGTTCTTACGAGGGATCAACATTAATTTGTCAACATTTGAAGGTTTAATTGCAATCCTTACAATTTCCTGCCCATCCTGCCAGCAAACTTTTGACTTCATTTGTTGTGATAACTGTTGATTTGATGCGCAGTTTTTGTCAGATTATAATTAAGCGTTCTCCTGATAACAATTCAGTGTAGTGTTCAATAGATATACCATAATGCCATAACTCACTGCTGTATTGCCATATTGTATCGAAGCCAAAAAATTACCGATATCATTACATATTGCACTTATTGTTACACCACTGTATTCTTCATAGTTTTGTAGCAGATCATATATTCTTCATAGTTTTGTTGCAGATCAAATATTCTTCATAGTTTTGTAGCGGATCAAATATTCTTCATAGTTTTGTAGCGGATCAAATATTCTTCATAGTTTTGTAGCGGATCAAATATTCTTCATAGTTTTGTAGCGGATCAAATATTCTTCATAGTTTTGCAGCGGATCAAATATTCTTCATAGTTTTGTAGCGGATCAAATATTCTTCATAGTTTTGTAGCGGATCAAATATTCTTCATTGTTTTGCAGCGGATCAAATATTCTTCATAGTTTGTAGCGGATACTATATTCTTCATTGTTTTGCAGCAGATCAAATATTCTTCATTGTTTTGCAGCAGATCAAATATTCTTCATAGTTCTGTAGCAGATCAAATATTATTCATAGTTTTGTAGCAGATCAAATATTATTCATAGTTTTGTAGCAGATCAAATATTCTTTATAGTTTTGTAGCGGATCAAATATTCTTCATAGTTTTGTAGTAGATCAAATATTCTTCATACTTTTGTTGCAGATCAAATATTCTTTATAGTTTTGTAGCGGATCAAATATTCTTCATAACTTTTGTAGCGGATCAAATATTCTTCATAGTTTTGTAGCGGATCAAATATTCTTCATAGTTTTTTAGCGGATCAAATATTCTTCATAGTTTTTTAGCAGATCAAATATTCTTCATAGTTTGGATCGGATCAAATGTTCTTCATAGTTTTGTAGCGGATCAAATATTCTCCATAGCTTAGTAGTGAATCAAATATTCTTCATAGTTTTGTAGCAGATCAAATATCCTTTATAGTTTTGCAGCGGATCAAATATTCTTCATAGTTTTGTAGCGGATACTATATTCTTCAAAGTTTTGTAGCAGATCAGATATTATTCACAGTTTTGTAGCAGATCAAGTATTCTTCATAGTTCTGTAGCAGATCAAATATTATTCATAGTTTTGTAGCAGATCAAATATTCTTCATAGTTTTGTAGCGGATCAAATATTCTTCATAGTTTTGTAGCGGATCAAATATTCTTCATAGTTTTGGATCGGATCAAATATTCCTCATAGTTTTGTTGCAGATCAAATATTCTTCATAGTTTTGTTGCAGATCAAATATTCTTTATAGTTTTGTAGCGGATCAAATATTCTTCATAGCTTTGTAGCGGATAAAATATTCTTCATATAATTTTAGCGGATCAAATATTCTTCATAGTTTTTTAGCGGATCAAATATTCTTCATAGTTTGGATCGGATCAAATATTCTTTATAGTTTTGTAGCGGATCAAATATTCTCCATAGTTTTGTAGCAGAACAAATATTCTTCATAGTTTTGTAGCGGATCAAATATTCTTCATAGTTTTTTAGCGGATCAAGTAATCTTCATAGTTTTGCAGCGGATCAAATATTCTTCATAGTTTTGCAGCGGATCAAATATTCTCCATAGTTTAGTAGTGAATCAAATATTCTTCATAGTTTTGTAGCAGATCAAATATTCTTTATAGCTTTGCAGCGGATCAAATATTCTTCATAGTTTTGTAGCGGATACTATATTCTTCATAGTTTTGTAGCAGATCAGATATTATTCACAGTTTTGTAGCAGATCAAGTATTCTTCATAGTTCTGTAGCAGATCAAATATTATTCATAGTTTTGTAGCAGATCAAATATTCTTCATATAATTTTTAGCGGATCAAATATTCTTCATAGTTTGGATCGGATCAAATATTCTTCATAGTTTTGTAGGGGATCAAATATTCTCCATAGTTTTGTAGCAGATCAAATATTCTTCATAGTTTTGTAGCAGATCAAATATTCTTCATAGTTTTGTAGCGGATCAAATATTCTTCATAGTTTTGTAGCGGATCAAGTAATCTTCATAGTTTTGCAGCGGATCAAATATTCTTCATAGTTTTGTAGCGAATAAAATATTCTACATAGTTTTGTAGCGCATCAAATATTCTTCATAGTTTTGTAGGGGATCAAATATTCTTCATAGTTTTGTAGGGGATCAAATATTCTTCATAGTTTTGTAGCTGATACTATATTCTTCATAGTTTTGTAGCAGATCAGATATTATTCACAGTTTTGTAGCAGATCAAGTATTCTTCATAGTTCTGTAGCAGATCAAATATTATTCATAGTTT
Organism: Pecten maximus; assembly: GCF_902652985.1. Classification (NCBI taxonomy): domain Eukaryota; kingdom Metazoa; phylum Mollusca; class Bivalvia; order Pectinida; family Pectinidae; genus Pecten; species Pecten maximus. The sequence continues at coordinate 34,514,853 of NC_047020.1, forward strand.
TGTAGCGGATCAAATATTCTTCATAGTTTTGTAGCAGATCAAATATTCCTCATAGTTTTGTAGCAGATCAAATATTCTTCATAGTTTTGTAGCAGATCAAATATTCTTCATAGTTTTGTTGCAGATCAAATATTCTTCATAGTTTTGTAGCGGATCAAATATTCTTCATATAATTTTTAGCGGATCAAATATTCTTCATAGTTTGGATCGGATCAAATATTCTTCATAGTTTTGTAGCGGATCAAATATTCTCCATAGTTTAGTAGTGGATCAAATATTCTTCATAGTTTTGTAGCAGATCAAATATTCTTCATAGTTTTGTAGCGAATCAAATATTCTTCATAGTTTTGTAGCGGATCAAGTAATCTTCATAGTTTTGCAGCGGATCAAATATTCTTCATAGTTTTGTAGCGAATAAAATATTCTACATAGTTTTGTAGCGCATCAAATATTCTTCATAGTTTTGTAGGGGATCAAATATTCTTCATAGTTTTGTAGGGGATCAAATATTCTTCATAGTTTTATATTTTTCCAGCTGTACAACTTCTTCACAGACATGCTGAAACAGATGACTCCCGACAGGACTGGTCAGCCCAAAATATTACAGGCTTTGTCAGACAGCAGCAGACGGCCAATTAACTGTGGTATGTACACATACTTTTTCTTGGCAGAATTCATTCATTAGAAATAAATTTGAGGTGTGTTACTGTTTTTAATTACAGGTTAATATAAATATAGTGATTTTGATTTATGCTATGTGTCTGACATTTTATCTTTATTACATTTCTGCCATTTTACAGTAGCATCCTCACATGGTGCTAACCTTAATAAGCTGTTATTCCGTCATAATTTTCTTTCCACTCATTTACTCTATAACGGACAGAACTCTTATTTTGTATGTAGTTATATAATGATAATATGGAAATCAAGTTCTAATTTGGTTATGGTCAACTCATTTTAGCCAGATTTATGAACATTTAACTTTAAAAATTTTAATGAAAATTTTCACAAAATTAGTACAACCCAAATTGGAGCTCCCTGCCTAACACCAAATTATTCCTTTTAATAGATCAATATTTTTATGAGCATATATATAACTGAATTCTATTAGTCATTTCTAAAGAGTTAAGCTTTTTCTAAATTCAAATGATAGATTTAAAATAATCTAATTAAGAAAGAAGGACTTTTTGATGTATTTTTTTTTTATTAATGTATAAAATTGTAAAAGCCAGCCCAACTATCGTTTCCAATGACTGTTAAGACTTGGATGGATATCTTGTGGTATTCAATAGTGATCATTCAATATATATATATGGTAATATATGAGGTGTACCATCAGTGTTATTTTGATGTGTCAGATACTTTCTCAGATTCACAATTACAAGCGATATATATAGACGATATATATGGACGTTTATATGGACGTTATATATGGACGATATATATGGACGATATATATGGACGTTTAAATTGACGTTATATATGGACGATATATATGGACGATATATATGGACGTTATATATGGACGTTTATATGGACGTTATATATGGACGTTTATATGGACGTTATATATGGACGTTTATATGGACGTTTATATGGACGTTATATATGGACGATATATATGGACGTTTATATCCTTGTCTGATAGCAGACATGTCTATTATTTCATTTGCAGCATCAACAAGTTGTCTGTGTATAAAGTACACCACACTTACGAGATTTCCCAGTCAAAGCGTGTATCCAGTAATTTTATAAACAGAACTGAATTTGATTTGAATCGTGTCTGGACTGCCTGCTTCATGTGTTGTCTGTTATTAAGTAATATTGTGCGGACTTAATGTCAGGTAACCTCATAAACGTGTATCGAGGATGTAGCATAGCCTCGTAAATTGTTAACACTGGGAACTGCCATTGACAGACAGGGCATTGAACACCATATTTTTATTTTGTCTGTGCCAGCTTACTGTCTGAAGTGTCGCGAATCCCTCACAAAACACACGGTATCCCCTGTACCTAGTAATTACTTCCCTTTTTATTCCTCATCATAAAATCAAATTCAACATAATACTTAATCTTCTTTTACACTAAAGTGTCTCTCCTTTTAAAATGCTATGTCACATTTTTCATATTTTGCGTCCATTTTCTCCTTGTCGTTATAAGAATTCGTCGGATGACTTGAGGCAAATAGGACCTACATCATATGCCTGGTAGCCTGTCGATGGCTTCATTCATTCGTTACCAGCGATGGTCGTCTTCCATGACCCGAGGCAATGAGATTTGCTCTGTACAAGATGTAATTATCAGCTGGATTCGATGGGAGCCACATCAGCACACTTCTGACAATCAAAATTGAAAACCTGGCTTTCTAAATGATAATCTCGATCAAATTTCCCAGCATGCCGAGATGTCAATAGGAGCTTTATATCGACGAAACTAATTGCTCAACATAATTTGATATTTTTACATCATTAGCGGTATTATAGATGGACTTCATCTTACTAAATTGTAGGGAGAGGTTGTTTTTTCAGTCGCCAATAATGAGCCTAATTCTGAAATGAAATTATCTGAATTAAATATTAATTATTCACAGTTACATTTAATTCACAAAAATGGCAGTTTATTCTAGAAATTTTGTTTTGAAAAAAGTAGTTTCAAGATTGAAGTCATTATTTAGGACTTCTTTGTGGCATTTTTGGGGTCCCTGCGATAATTCACTGTTAAAATGATATTTATAATATTTATGCACAATTTCAAAATTTGTAACTTAATCAGGAACGTTAGCTTCAAAATTTTCCAGCATTCTTCCCAAAGTAATACAAAATGTCCAGTCCTGAATTTACTTTAAAAGTATGTTTTTCTTCTTCAAACTAGCATCTATGAGCAGATTTGATTGACATATGGAATAAATGTTAATTCAAATGAAGAGATGAAAGATGTGAACATTTTTTCAATTTGTTTTAAAACAGATCTTTTTTGTTTTATAGAGTTCATAGAGTCGTTCCATAACTGTTGATCTGTTGACCTTCTCTAATTAGCATAGGTCATTCATTAATCTACCAATCAGATCATCTCTCTCTTGGACTTTGGGTTTATTCAGACCATCATCCCTATATGCAGGGTAGAAGAATTGTACATCCCGATGTCCCCATTGCATGATCAGTAAGAGGCAACTAACTTTGGAATCTCTGTCTCTTCCTTTGATATGAAAAGTCTTCAACCCTTGTCTGGAAAGAGTTTCTGACAGACAAGCTAGAAGGTTTTTATTCTTCTATGAGAGTCTGATAGACAAGCTAGAGGGTTTTATTACTCTCTAAGAGTCTGAAGGATATGCCATAAGAACATATTACTCCCTGAGAGTCTGAAGGATTAGATAATACTGTAAATTATGAGCTAAAAGGCTAAATTACTCTCTGAGAATCCAAATCAGCAACAAGAAAGTATACCACTCTGCTAATTTAGATGAAAATGATTGCCTAACAGTTTGACACACTTCTAGTAACTAGCACTTTCTCCCCCATGAGAATTTTAAAAAGTTGGCAAGTATGCAGTAGTTTTGACTCCCCATTTCATGCTTCTCTGATGTGTGCTGTTGATGCCACCATATTGGATCTGCTAGTACTGACCTTCGGACACCCTTGGATGCTTTCATATAACACCTTATGAGAACCTTCCATAATCAACCTGGCTGTACCTCTCCATAGCCAAAGAAGTATGTTCCATCAGCTGAGTGACTCCAAGCCATACTGACCTGGTCCTTTTACACAACTCCCTGCATGTTTTTCTTGAAATTCCTCAAATCTAAATTAGACTATACTACAACCCCTGGCATATCTTTAGCATGGTTTGAAAGACCAGGGAAAACACATTGCTTACGATCACCTGGACAGGAATCAGACCCTGGAATCTCCAACATGACAATTCATAGCTCTATAAACTTGGCCAAACAAGCATGCTCAGTGAGTGACAGAGACTATTTAACACCATGACGTAAAGAGGAGCGAGTCCAACACGGATCGCGAGTTTCGTCCAGAAATTTATTCCTTCAGTTGTTTACATGTTACACATTAAACAACTCAAGGAATAAATTTCTGGATGAAACTCTGAGTTGAACTCACTCCTCTTTACGTCATTACCTGGATTTTTGTGTGAGACCTTAGTATCCTTTAGGATCCACAGCTGTTTCATCAGGAATACTAGTAGTAGTACCAAACTACACTTATAGGGACGTTGTGTCTCCAACCCCCGTAGTGATTATTTAACACCATGTTCAAGCCATGCTGACTCATTCCTCACAATACATTATGGAACAAATTCAAATTGACAGTGTTTTCTCTTATTTCATGGCGTTTTCAAGAAGATCATAATCTCTTTGCTTGAATGGATTTCAAGGGAGACAGGATGTTTTCTTAATGAAAGTTCCATTTTTCTAATATTTAACATAGAAAGATGGTAATGTGTCCAAAATCCTACAGCTATTAAGTGCTACAGAGCAACAATCATAAAGTGACATCACATTTAGTTCAAGACTTTGACCACCAATTGCAAGCATTTAATCAGCTGGAAGGACATTTCAGCGAAATGACCACCATACTTTGGACATGTGACAAGATACGGATTGTACAGAGTCCCTCATTCAGTGAAATACAAATACTGAATGGGATCCATTCGGAAAATAAATTTACTTTGATGTAGAAAAAAAATTAAAACAATGGAAAATTTAAATAATATTATAGATAGACAAAGCATATTTTTGTTGTTCTTGTTCTTTTATAGAGGCCACCTGTCTAAAGAGACCACTTTTGGTGGGTATATTGAGCAGTCTTAAGGACTCGCACAACTAAATAATTTACTATATGTTATTACTAGTGACCTCATCCCTTTGTTCGCTCGTTTGAAGTTCAAATGATGTGAAACTTATATCAAATTAAAGTTTGAAATTTTTTCTATTGGATAAATGTTGTTATTGTATAGGTTTAATGGCATATTAGAGCACACGGGTACTCGAAAGACAGTAACCCTGACATTAACAGTACACTGGGGTACACCCACCTGGGGAATTCCCGCCTTTTTACACCTCGAATCCTAGGTAGAATTCAGTAGGAGTGTATATTTTTGATTTTCCAAACCTCAAGACCCTACACTTTATTCTCGTATATAGAAAGTACCCATTTCATATGTTATTTACTCAGGAAAACAGCTACAAACCTAAGAAACACATTTTCCTTAGGGACTTGGTTCAGGTGAAACACCAGCTGATTGGCTAATTTAGTTGTGTGAGTCCTTAATACACAGGTTTAACTAATAGGAGGAGCAGTCTGTGCCAAATCTCTCAGCAGAAAACAGGACTTCAAAGTCAATTTCCGGCTAGTAGACCTCCAGTCGAAATGTAATACATTTGTACATTGTATGGAAGGATGATTTAAATTACAGTCATTACAATGACAAGAAATCTATGTGTAGTAACTGGTTTTTCGTTTAGAAGGCAGCAGCAACAAACATCGGTATATATATGAACATAGGAATCTTGTCTGGTGGCTATGGAGACAATATATTGGTTTGTAAATACAAATTGTTGATCGACAAAATTGTTAAAAACGTAATTTGCTGGATAAATTGCAACATCCGTATCTTGTTGATGGGAAAAATTCTAGTTCCAGGATCTGCAAATAGCCTTCTGCCCACAAGCAAGCCCCTGCTCACAAATAACCTTGAATAATTGTGAATTCCATAACCCTGGGGTGTCATGTTTGCCCCTGGGGAGCGGGTAAAATTTTACTATAGTTTGCATAGGGAAATCACAATTCTGACTATCATTTGTCTGATTTCTATTGGAATTTATTCTAACTTTGTTAAATTTATCAGCATGGGATGACAGCTTGATGGTATTCACATGTTGGCCCTGACTGACCACCTGGGATTATGGGCGGGGCCAAAAAGGCTAAATGAAATTAATCTAGAAATTTCAAAACTCAGGTGACCGTTATCTTGTATCAATTGTAAGCCAAAAGTGATTCAAAATAAGCCCTCCCCAAACTTTAATACTATAAACTTTTCACTAAGGGAGAGGCTTACCTGAGGTTAAATGTCGTAGATATTCCAGATTGCAAATATAAAAGGGCAATTGGGGAGGAGGTCTAGATGTTTTGTAACAAAACAACGAGTGTTAGTGAGAAAGGCGGAGAAAGCAAGTTTACGCCTGAACAATATGAAACAGCTGGTTTTATTCAGCCATGTACATCTGTAGGAAATGAAATGTTTGTTATATATCTATATTTTTGTAGATTTGTAACATGTCTGTGTTCTCCTGTTTTTTCAGATGTTAGAACCTTAGAAGCAGAAGATGCGGGTCTCCTCCTCCTGAGCAATCCTAATGATATTGAGGTTGGGTCTCACTACAGCGGCATCCACCTGACATTTCCTTTAAACCAATCACAACTCCAGGATCTCATACAGTCTTTCAAAACGAAAAAGGTAAACATCTTCTAAAACACCTCAAGTGGTAGTGTTACTTCAACATGTCCCAATGTGTCTCTCAAAATACTTATATGAATAATGACAACTAGACTTAGTTTGGTTTGATTTATTTTGTTTAACGCCCTATTAACAGCTAGGGTCATTTAAGGACGTACCAGGTTTGAAGGTGGAAGAAAGACGGAGTACCCAGAGCAAAACCACCGGCCTACAATCAGTACCTGGCAACTGCCCCACGAAGGTTTCGAACTCGGAACCCAGAGGTGGAGGGCTAGTGATAAAGTGTCGGGACACCTTAACCACTCGAAAACTCCAAATACTTATTTTTTTGGTTTTAACTTTCTTAATTCTATGAGATCCTAACTAGACTTAGGATCTCATAGAATTAAGAAAGTGAAAAAAAATAAGTATTTGCAGTTTTAAAGTAAACACCTCCATCTGAATGTCCTGTTGTGGCTATCAAAATATGAAATTCTTACTAAAAATGGAACAGTGACGTTATGTAGTCTTTTAAATCAAAAAAGGTAAAGATCATTTTAGTAGCTAAGAGTGGTAGTGTTAATTCTACCTTTACATCCCAATATGTCTATCAAAATACAAAAAAAACCCGTGAGAATCGGAATAGGGATAGTTAGACCTAGCTGACCAAATACCGATCAATTTAATCAATACACAGGGGAAATGACTGAACAACATTTCAAAATTCTCGAAATTCTCGCCCCAATAAATGTCAGTACTATTTATTCTTTAATTATCCCCAAGGGCTAAAACAGAAAGTTTGACTGTTTAAAGTGGACAGTATTGCAGGGAAATGAAATGGCATTTGTTAGCATTTCACTGAGCTGTAATATACATGGATGGGCTTATTACCAGACATGGGGTTATTGGGCTATGAATGCAGTAAGTTAGGATATTGACACTCAGATAAGAAAAAAATAGATAAGTGGTGTTTATAACAGATAGGACACTTATCAGTTCTGATGGGGAAACTGCCTCATTCTGTAGCCTGTAGGTTTTGTCAGCATCAGCAGACTAATGACAAATCTTGGTACAGGTATTACAGCGATGCCATCTTCTACCATTAGTGTGACATGACAACTAACTTACTGGAAGGTTTGATATTTAAAAATTATAAGAACAGATTTATGCTTTTCCATATAATCTCTGCTGTACTGGATACTTTGTCATGGTGTATTACTGTGTGAGGAAAGCGGTGGTAACCCATAGACCCATGTGGTCGGGCAGGTGACCCATATATACACGCATGTATACCTTTTCATGTCCAATCAGGGAGTCAAACGGGTTCATTTGGTGAAGGCAAGCCTGCTATCAACATTTCATCCAATGACTCAGGGTTTGCTATTCATAAGGTGTTGGGTTAAGCAAATCAAATTTTAAATACTTTGTTGCTGTTGTATTTTGTTTTTACCTGTATATAAATCAGCCACATACTCAAAAATACATGAAACATTGAAAATCATATTTGTTTTCATTTTTAGAGAGAAAAAAAATTGTGAATATGAATTAACATCATTTATAAAGAAGCTGAATTAGTCTAGATTTTATACAAAAGCATGTGTATGCAACTTACAACCCTTCTAGAATTACATTTATTGACTAGAAACTACATGTTCCTGAATTATCTCCCTTTGTTAACAATATGCATTTTTATTTTTTCCTCTTCAAAATTTCATTTGAAATTGTATTCTGCTTTGATTTCCTTTTGTTTTAAATATCAGGGCTATCATAAGTGCTTGTAATAACTTTTCTATTTAGTTTCAGAGTGAGTAACTCTTTTGTCATAAAAAGTAGCATTTATCCTTGAATTTGATATCATGATGGTACTGTAGTGAAATTGTTTCTGTCTTAAAGATAGAAATACAAGATAACTAAACAACAGATCTAAGGTAAGGTTCTAGTTTACTACTTCAATGTGTCGTAATAAACAGGACAGACACGAAGGTAGGAGCGATTACGATCATGATTTATATAAAGGTTGGCAAAATCCATGAAAAACAAATTCTCTTAGATCACAGAAAATTATTGCTTGAAAGCATGTCACATAATCAGAAACATTAATTCTTTTGTCATTTAACTGGTGAAAAAAAGCGTAGACAAAATTAATTGTTTTTACAGAAAAGCAAGAAAATTTGAATACTAATCAATTTTTGTAACTATAACTTAGAAGTTCTAGCCAGGTCTCCTGTTTTGGATTGGAGTAACTAGTTTCGATTCAATAAATTTGACAATATCAAAATTTGGTCTCAATCTGCAGATTTGAAAATATGGAATCTTTTATTTCCACTTATCAAATCTGTGCTGAAAAATATAAACTGTTCTATGATGTTGAAAAAGGATAATTACACACAAAAAAAAAGTTAAAAAAAAAAAATTAATAATAATAAATAAATAAACAAAATGGATTTGAATATCAAACCAAAATTCTACAGATTTGAAAGAAGACATTCCCAGGTTTGACCTTTTTGGTAGGTATATTAGAACGCCTTTTAAGTTTTTGTCTCAAAATACCCTCTAGCCAGTGTAGCTCAATCAGACAAAAATCATTTAGCGGAATAAACTAGTTATTTTCTGACTGCTGAAAGAAATCAGCACATGGGCAGAATTTGGATCGTATCAAATGTAATGGACTTCTACACATGCTTCTGTTGATGATACAGATGGTTTGATTTAACCATGGCGGCAACATGACTCTGAAAAAAACCCGAGTAACTGTGGCTTCTCAATTTACAAATAACAGAAAAAGAAATTGTTGGATTCTTATTACCATTCAGTAAAATAAGTAAATGTGGGAGATTTTCATGTTCTCAGACACAAATTCCAATCAATATGATCCAATTTGGTGATGTACATGCAGGTGGCCAGGGGCTGAGGGGCCGTGACTAGTTGTCTTGCACAGTTCCGAACATGTGACCTTTCGAGAATAATTGCTGGAATGTCACAAGTGTTTGATTGAGAAGGGATAAATCAATGCATTTTCCTGACTTGATCCTTTCTTCATCATTCTGAGAAATTGCATTGTAAATGGAGACAGGGTTTGATCCAGGAAAGCTTGCTGTATGTAGTGACATTATACAGACAAAGAAGTGTTCGTGTTTTCGCACTAAGTCAATATCAGTCATGATTGAAACAGCTTATTTCTTCAAATGCTTCCTTCTAGCATTTTCAGTTGTGTTGTGAAGCTTTAAATCCTCTTTATTATAAGTTAACTTAGAGAAAGTCAATAATTACTCACTATATTACACTAAAAAAATATGTTTGTTTTTTGTATGTTTTTCTGTTTGAAGGGAACTAAAAATCAAATATTTATCACAGATTTAAAAGAGTCTTTGAATGAATTATATTCCTTTTTTCATTATTATTAAATTTCTGCTGTCAGGAGGCAGATCTATATTGAGACATCACTGCTACTTCTGTTCATTTTGAAGAGGATCACAGGGGCCATAACTCTAATGACCCAGTGTCTATCGTTTGGCTTTTCTTAGCCCAATCATTTAAAATCTTCAAGTTTTCAAGTATACATCATTGGCAAAGTAACCAATTTATACATTGTATTTGCATAAATTAGAGCAAATGTTCAAAGTTTTGCATATTTTGTATTCCTATGCTAGTGATTTTTACAATGAAAACATTGTATAAAGTTATGGTGGTGCTATAGTCAAAGTTTTGTTATTTTATTTTGTATTACAATGTGTTGTGGATGTACCTGAATTCTCTGCTAAAATGTGATAATACACCAAGGTTTTAATGAACCACAAAAATATGAGCATCTACAAAAAAATGTTGCTGTTTTTTTCTATGATGGAGCAAATTCTTTAAAACATATTTTCTGCTTTATCTAAAGATGGATAAATAATTACCAGTGCCTATATATGCATTTTTGATAAGTTTAATAAAGGATTTATGCTACAGTATATGTACATGTATATACAAAACATTGAGACAATACTCGAAAGTAAAAGTTGGGTCTACAGCGTGGTGAAAACACTAAAAGGGGAAAGAGGACCAGTCACTACTACACGGGGTTAATGACAGATAGACTGGGTTAGGGATCATATTAATGGCCGAGGTCTGCTGGCACATCACAGCATCGGATTAAGAAACAATCTACATTAACTACAAATGTATGTGCTTGATCACAAATATTTGTCAAACCAAAGGGCAAGACGATTGATCAGTGTGCAGATTGTCAGCTACGACATGAGTTTAGCCAGAGCAGCACCATAATATCCAAAATGTATAAGACCAGGCTTAAACATCTAAATCAGAAAATCCTCTAACTAGATTCAAAGTACTGGTATAACGTTACTGACCTCAATGCTCTCATTTGTATGTAAATTGTGGATTCAAAGTAATGTCTGTGTAAGGAAATAGGAACTCCTCAATTTCAGTAGGGCTTGGTACATAGAAGTTCTTCAAGGAGTAAAATTTCAGTTTTATTTTTATTTTGTTTGAGTTTATTTTTCATGAGGGTTTAATGGATGAAAAAATTAAAGTTGAAATAAGTAGCAATATTGACTGATATATTGTTGGACTCGTCACCATGCATGACTTATTGTAGGAGTAACATGGTAGATACATATCTATAGTCATCATCATCATCATCATCATCATCATCATGTTATTTTTGTAATATTCATATATTTCCAGAAAAAAAAAAACTATGATTTAAAAAACTTTCCAAGCATAGTTATAAAAATGTATATTTTAGCAAGTTCTTGTTAAGGCATATAGGATATTCACATGTGAACAACATATTGTTTAAAGAAGAGTCCTACCATTCTGTACTGTACCTTCACTGAAGAAGAGTTCCAGTTTGTTTGACAATAGCAGCATTTAGAATAACTGTATAGCAAAATTGTTCTCCTCAAAGTTTTTTCTCTTTTTTTGTAATATTCCATGATTTCCACAGCTGTTAACATGCTTTTGTGCGTCTTTATCCTGAGGGAGCTGTTTGTATATACTTTGTAGCAAAAAATATAATAATTCCCTAAAAAGGTCCACAAACTTGTATTGTCTTATTAAGCTTACACTGTATTTTACCACAAATAAAATCTCCCTTAATACCCCCCCCCCCCCCCCCCCCCCCCCAAACCCGCACTTTTGTGCTGACTCCAGAACTTCTTCTTTTTTTTAATGTAGGATATATACTACATGTATCAATTTTTCTTCCATTATAGACATAATATGAAATCTGCATATGGTATAAAAGCAATTGGCTTCAATCAGAGCATCTTACCTGTTGGCTCAGGTGTGATATTGAAACCTGAAGTAATCATCAGAGAAAACAGATTTGCATCTTACCTGGTTAGTGACAGGTGTCTTGGTGTCCCTGTTAACACTATCATAACTACACACTTAATTAGCCTCGTGTATATCTTTGATAACAGGTTGTACTAATTCACCACCCTGACTTTTTTAAAAGTCTTTTTTTTAATATGATAGGATTGTATATCACTGCTGCACTCGAAAATACATTAAACAACACCCACAGTATAAATGTAATTAACATCAACAAGGCGTAGCACAATAAAATTTCTTTTGGATGCAAACTTCATTTAAGCCAAATAAAGCAGCGATGAATTAGTGTACCTGCCATCGAAAACAGTACATATAAAAAAGCCCAGTAGAAACTTAAAATTTCATTGCAGCTGTACTTTAGTGGAGGCTTTCCACATGAAAAGTGTCAAAATAAGATTATCACAAAAATATGAACATTTGCAGTAACAATTTTTTAATCACCTCCGATGACTTCTGTTAAAAAGGGGGCCGTGATAGCTAAGTCAGTTAGAGCGACGGCCACGTTACCTTAGGTGAAGATCCGAGGTGTGTGGTTCGACGCTCCCTTACCATGTCGGTTTGTGGTTCTCAGGAAGTTGAGAAATGGGTTGGTCTGTGCTGTTGTGTTTGTGTCCGTGGGCACTTTACCCTAATTGCTCTGGATGGTATATGACAGGCCTCCCGTATGTTGTTCAGTGAGGCTGTCATCAACTACTACAAGAAGACCTCACCTCAAAATGACCCTGGCTGTTCAAGGGACGATTTACCCTGCAAGCAAGTCTGTCAAAAAGACCAAATTAGAAGGTCACCAAATCTTCTGTAGTTTTGAGTGAGCTGGATTTTAGAGGAATGTTTTAAAAATGCTGTCTGTGTTTCTTCTCTTGTAGTATACCAACAAGCTTGATAGAATCAGACTGCCATTGTATCTGAACCATTCACAACAAGATACAGGATATATGCCTTTGAAATTATAGATTTTTTTTCAAAGTCTTCAAACTATTGAATGCTGCTTTGTAGAACATGAGAAGGTTTTCAAAGAGAATATTTGTTTAATAGATACGAGTTACTGATGATTTGTACACCGAGGGATCCATGATAACTACGTACAAAGCTTTATGAGCATGCGTTTGTTGATGAACACTCGCTCGTAGCCTAAAGGTATGTCTAGATACACAGAGATTCACCGTACGGACTCCTGCTCCGCCGGGAACCTTTGACTGGGATAAAATGGCCTCTTATCTCAACCCCAGCCATTTGATGGCACTAATTGTCTCTTACATGTAGATGAAGGCTTTCGCTCACTACATAATGTCAAAATTGTCACAATACTTGAGTCTTTTCTTCAACGATGGAAGTGATTGGTCTTTGTTAATAAAGTTTAAAGAGTTATATCAAAATATATAACATTGCTGAGCTTCTCGGCTACCAAGCATCTCAGTTGGTCATCTGTAGGGGGCCGCGGTGGCCGAGTGGTTAAGGTGTCCCGACACTTTATCGCTAGCCCTCCACCTCTGCGCTGCGAGTTCAAAACCTACGTGGGGCAGTCGCCAGGTACTGACCGTAGGCCAGTGGTTTTTCTTCGGGTACTCTGGCTTTCCTCCACCTCCAAAACCTGGCACTTCTTTAAATGACCCTGGCTGTTAATAGGACGTTAAACAAAAACAAACCAAACCGAATGGTCATCTGTATTAAGGTCTAGGAAAGATGATTTTCTACCAGGTATGGGTAATTTCTCCATTATAAATCGGGATGGATGTATTGCCATGTGACAAATTATTTCGGTTATGTAATGCAGCATTTAGATATTCAATCTAAAAATAATGCTTTTGTTGGTGACGGTCCCCATTGAGAGGTTCAGCTTACGGTCATCAATCTAAGGTCAAAGTTCATACATTCTATATTCATCAGTTGAGATCTAATTAGTAAGAATCTACATCCAGTCAACCTTTAGATTAAAGGTCAAATGCAATGCAGTTTAGATTCATCCAAATACACATCTATCAAATAAATAAGAATCCATTTATTGCAGCTGTACAGAACGGTTCAAAGGTCATGTGTGTAGAGATTACTGATTCTGAGCTTCATCTTTGACCACAGCGACTTGACATGTTCCTGTGGTCCAAAATGAAATATCTAACCCAAGGGATGACCCCCCTTGGGTTAAATATTTCATCCTGGCACATAGGAATGTGTCAAATCCCTGTGTCTCAGACTTGAAGGTATGGAACCCCAACAAAAGTATCAAAATTGTTCATTTATCTTGATTCCAATTTCAGTAAAAAAACATTTCGTGTTCAACATTGAAACAATGAGATTATTGTATCAGAGCTAGAAGCCAGAGTTTACATGACTAAAGCAGCATACCGTTTACAGATAGAGGTTCTTTGCTGATACAGATTTTAATGTCTATCATAGACAGCATTTCAATTCACATTAGACAAGACAACACTACATGGTGCATTTCTGTATGTTTTATGTGACCTCCTTAATGCTGTGTTTGGTGACTCCCTCCTTAACACTGTGTTTGGTGACTCCCTCCTTAATACTGTGTTGGATGACTCCCTCCATATTGTTGTGTTTGGTGACTCTGTCCTGGTTGTTGTGTTTGGTGACTCTGTCCTGGTTGTTGTGTTTGGTGACTCCCTCCTGATTGTTGTGTTTGGTGACTCCCTCCTGATTGTTGTGTTTGGTGTCTCCCTCCTGGTTGTTGTGTTTGGTGACTCCCTCCATATTGTTGTGTTTGGTGACTCTGTCCTGGTTGTTGTGTTTGGTGACTCTGTCCTGGTTGTTGTGTTTGGTGACTCCCTCCTGATGGTTGTGTTTGGTGACTCCCTCCAGATTGTTGTGTTTGATGACTCCCTCCTGATTGTTGTGTTTGGTGACTCTGTCCTGGTTGTTGTGTTTGGTGACTCCGTCCTGGTTGTTGTGTTTGGTGACTCCCTCCTGATTGTTGTGTTTGGTGACTCTGTCCTGGTTGTTGTGTTTGGTGACTCTGTCCTGGTTGTTGTGTTTGGTGACTCCGTCCTGGTTGTTGTGTTTGGTGACTCCCTCCTGATTGTTGTGTTTGGGGACTCCCTCCTGGTTGTTGTGTTTGGTGACTCTGTCCTGGTTGTTGTGTTTGATGACTCCGTCCTGGTTGTTGTGTTTGGGGACTCCGTCCTGGTTGTTGTGTTTGGTGACTCTGTCCTGGTTGTTGTGTTTGGTGACTCTGTCCTGGTTGTTGTGTTTGGTGACTCTGTCCTGATTGTTGTGTTTGGTGACTCTGTCCTGGTTGTTGTGTTTGGTGACTCTGTCCTGGTTGTTGTGTTTGGTGACTCTGTCCTGGTTGTTGTGTTTGGTGACTCTGTCCTGGTTGTTGTGTTTGGTGACTCCGTCCTGGTTGTTGTGTTTGGTGACTCCCTCCTGATTGTTGTGTTTGGGGACTCCCTCCTGGTTGTTGTGTTTGGTGACTCCCTCCTGGTTGTTGTGTTTGGTGACTCTGTCCTGGTTGTTGTGTTTGGTGACTCCCTCCTGATTGTTGTGTTTGGTGACTCCCTCCTGGTTGTTGTGTTTGGTGACTCCCTCCTGATTGTTGTGTTTGGTGACTCTGTCCTGGTTGTTGTGTTTGGTGACTCCCTCCTGATTGTTGTGTTTGGTGACTCCCTCCTGATTGTTGTGTTTGGTGTCTCCCTCCTGGTTGTTGTGTTTGGTGACTCCCTCCATATTGTTGTGTTTGGTGACTCTGTCCTGGTTGTTGTGTTTGGTGACTCTGTCCTGGTTGTTGTGTTTGGTGACTCCCTCCTGATGGTTGTGTTTGGTGACTCCCTCCAGATTGTTGTGTTTGATGACTCCCTCCTGATTGTTGTGTTTGGTGACTCTGTCCTGGTTGTTGTGTTTGGTGACTCCGTCCTGGTTGTTGTGTTTGGTGACTCCCTCCTGATTGTTGTGTTTGGTGACTCTGTCCTGGTTGTTGTGTTTGGTGACTCTGTCCTGGTTGTTGTGTTTGGTGACTCCGTCCTGGTTGTTGTGTTTGGTGACTCCCTCCTGGTTGTTGTGTTTGGTGACTCCCTCCTGGTTGTTGTGTTTGGTGACTCCCTCCTGATTGTTGTGTTTGGTGACTCTGTCCTGGTTGTTGTGTTTGGTGACTCTGTCCTGGTTGTTGTGTTTGGTGACTCCGTCCTGGTTGTTGTGTTTGGTGACTCCCTCCTGGTTGTTGTGTTTGGTGACTCCCTCCTGATTGTTGTGTTTGGTGACTCTGTCCTGGTTGTTGTGTTTGGTGACTCCGTCCTGGTTGTTTTGTTTGGTGACTCCGTCCTGGTTGTTGTGTTTGGGGACTCCCTCCTGATTGTTGTGTTTGGGG
This sequence comes from Pecten maximus, assembly GCF_902652985.1. NCBI lineage: Eukaryota > Metazoa > Mollusca > Bivalvia > Pectinida > Pectinidae > Pecten > Pecten maximus. Next base: position 34,530,961 of record NC_047020.1, read on the forward strand.
ACTCCCTCCTGGTTGTTGTGTTTGGTGACTCTGTCCTGGTTGTTGTGTTTGATGACTCCGTCCTGGTTGTTGTGTTTGGGGACTCCGTCCTGGTTGTTGTGTTTGGTGACTCTGTCCTGGTTGTTGTGTTTGGTGACTCTGTCCTGGTTGTTGTGTTTGGTGACTCTGTCCTGATTGTTGTGTTTGGTGACTCTGTCCTGGTTGTTGTGTTTGGTGACTCTGTCCTGGTTGTTGTGTTTGGTGACTCTGTCCTGGTTGTTGTGTTTGGTGACTCTGTCCTGGTTGTTGTGTTTGGTGACTCCGTCCTGGTTGTTGTGTTTGGTGACTCCCTCCTGATTGTTGTGTTTGGGGACTCCCTCCTGGTTGTTGTGTTTGGTGACTCCCTCCTGGTTGTTGTGTTTGGTGACTCTGTCCTGGTTGTTGTGTTTGGTGACTCTGTCCTGGTTGTTGTGTTTGGTGACTCCCTCCTGGTTGTTGTGTTTGGTGACTCTGTCCTGGTTGTTGTGTTTGGTGACTCCCTCCTGATTGTTGTGTTTGGGGACTCCCTCCTGGTTGTTGTGTTTGGTGACTCCCTCCTGGTTGTTGTGTTTGGTGACTCTGTCCTGGTTGTTGTGTTTGGTGACTCTGTCCTGGTTGTTGTGTTTGGTGACTCCCTCCTGGTTGTTGTGTTTGGTGACTCTGTCCTGATTGTTGTGTTTGGTGACTCCCTCCTGGTTGTTGTGTTTGGTGACTCCCTCCTGATTGTTGTGTTTGGTGACTCTGTCCTGGTTGTTGTGTTTGGTGACTCCCTCCTGGTTGTTGTGTTTGGTGACTCCCTCCTGGTTGTTGTGTTTGGTGACTCCCTCCTTGTTGTTGTGTTTGGTGACTCCCTCCTGGTTGTTGTGTTTGGTGACTCCATCCTGAATTTTGCACTTGGTATGTATTTTGATTATTTTTTACATTCTTTGAATTTCTTTAAATATTTCAGTGTCTACATGCCAAATACTTATTACAACTTCTCCATGCCACAAGAACAGCACTCAAGCAGAAAAGCAACATCAACCATGCTACCATTTCCATCTCTAAACAAATCACGGTGTGTGGTGACCTTCATGGCAAACTCGACGACCTCTATATGGTCTTCCATAAGGTATAAAAAATTTTATCATTCAAAATTTACATGCCTTGAGAAACCGTACTCCTCTATGACAAACATTTTTACTTAGAATGAGGAAATCAAATTTAAACTTATCAATTTTTTTGTGATCTAAAGATATGATATTATCTTATTTTCACAGATAATGTCCCCATATTTTTTTGCTTTTTTACTGTAAATGGAAGTTAAGAGATGTAGTTTCTAATTCAATATCTTGCATCAAATTTTCGTGATCATGTCTATGACCTGCGAATGAGCAAAAATGTCATCCCTGCGGAAATAACCGCATCTGTACCCTCATCATTCTGATTTCAACCTTTAAATTATTTGAGCCATATCATACCCCCATATAAATAGCTTGATTTAATCTGAGATACTTCAAAACCTTAGTAATCAGAACCCTGTTCAAACTGACTACAAATATCCAGACTTCGAATTTTAATTCAAGTCTTGGTTGTGTTTAAGGTTTGAGAATTAAAATAAAATTGAATTAAAATCATAATTCATTGATTCCCAATGAATATATAGCTGTTGTAGAAATGAATGCATGTGTTCTCTCAGGTCCATGCTGTTATTTTTATTTATTTATTTCAGAATGGTTTGCCTTCAGTTGACAATCCATATGTCTTTAATGGAGACTTCGTCGACAGGGGGAATAACTCTGTTGAGATATCTGTGATACTTTTTACATGTTTTTTGCTGCATCCCAATGAAGTGTATATCAACCGTGGTAACCATGAGGATCACATCATGAACCTACGGTATGTTTAACAGTTATCAGTAACATTATTCCTCCATTCGCGGTACCGTAATTATCCTGTGATAAGTCCAGGGGGACAATATGGCAACTTTGTTGCTCTTACGCAAGAGTGTCATGTACTGGAAAATAAAACAATTGTCGGTAGTTGTATTGAACAGCAATATAGTGATATGAGTGGGCTTATTTCCAAGCAAGGGCGAATTGTTGTATAAATACAGTATATATTATATAGTAAAAACATCATTTTTTCCCAATGCTTATTACCAGGTATGGCCTTTTTGCTGGAAAAATACAGTATATGTTACAATGCTCATAGTGAAAATGTCACATGTTCCATCATTAGGCTTATCTATCTGAGGATACGGCATAAAATGAGGTAGTTCAAAGTCTGTATGAGGAGTTCAAATGTACAATAAATGATGGTAAAATGCCTGCAATAATTAGATTAAGACATCTCAATGTTATATGTTTTATGACATTTCAAACATTACTTCAGTATTAAACACTCTAGGAGTTAATGAAAAAAACACATATAACCAGGTTTGAGCCCATACTCGGGAATAAGCCCCACACCCTATTTTTCAAATTTTTTTCTGCATCAGGCCCTATTCGGGGATAAGGCCATGGTGTTAGGGGGATTCTTACTTAAAATTGTTAATTGACACATTAAAGTATTACACGATAGAATATTTAATAGCATTCGCTGTTTTGGTAAAGTTGATATGCATTGAAACATAATCACACAATATATGGCACTCCCTGGCGTATTAAGTTACTCGTGTAATTAAATCTTAAAATACAATAATTATCAATACAATATAGATAAAAACAGGACATCTCCTGGGCTACAAAGGTGTGTCCATGGAATAGGGGTACGACTTTAAAAAAGCTACTCCTGCAAAATAGGTGGACCGATTTTGAATATATTTTGTGAGTACCATATTTGCCATACAATTTTTAAGGCAAAATATAGTGTGTAATTGGCGATGAAATTGGGTTTAAAACCAAAATTGTTTCATTTTTTAAATTTTTAACTATTTGTGCAAAGCTGTCATCAATAATCAGACAATTTTTCACAATTTCTAGCTGTCAAATAACATAATTTTTTCATTATTGTATTGATAACTGATTTTATTATCATGTTGTTAGCACTCCCTATTTTGACAATGTTCTAAGGGCACATATTACAGCAAATATTGTATAGACAACTGTCAGACTATTAATTCATAGATATCTCCTATTATCAAACAACCCTTGGTATTGAGTGTGTTCTATTCCAGGTACGGCTTCGTGAAAGAAGTCAACAAGAAATACTCAGTAAGTACAGTAATATTAGGATTAGTACCATGTACATGTAGGTATGGATCAGTGGTGTAGCTACCGTGTATGCTTGTATGCGAAAGATTCCACAATTTTTTTCTGAAAAACTGAAAAAAATGAGGAAAAAAAAAAAAAACCAAGAGGGAAAGAGAGATAAAAGTCTATAAAGCATCCATATAATTTTCACCTATATGCCACGCTGGTATGGATGACATAAAAATTCTACCCCTTTTAATACAGAAGTATCTGGTACATGTCACAACTGCCGCTTTGTCGAATTTTAACCTGATATTGGAATATATACATCCTACATACCTGATATGGCTATCAATTTGGCTCTTTTTCTACCAAATCTTTCCAGAAAATTGGTAAGTCAAGAAATCTTTAAAAATCTTTAAAAATGGATGAATTTTAGAAAATTATGGTCCATGTCATAATTTCTTTAAAAAAAACCCACTTTTACTTATTGGCTCTAAATGACTCAAATTTTTGATGTGTTGCTAAACAATACAATACACTTTTACTTGAGACTGGAAATTGAAGCGATTGAAGGAAATAGATTTTACAGTATGTATGTTATGGAAAATTCAGAGCTGGTCAAAAGTGGTTCCAAAGGTCAGATGGTGGATATGTGTCAGGAAAAAATATCCCCGGTAATTACAGTATTTAGCAAGGAGACTCCAATCCTAGCACTCTGAATTAATTAGCTCTCTATCTCGTTAACCTTTACTGTGTTCTTCCGCAGGTAACGATAATTACCTGTTAACAATGCTCTACCCATATACCTGTTTCTGTCATTACTCAAAACTATTTATTATATTGGCTGTAAAAATAAATCAGTCAGTGTATTGAATTTGTTTATAATTGATTGCCTGAGATCTACACCCCAAATCAATATCTGTTGTTACAAAACTCATTAAGCTTGATGGCTGATTTCTTTATTTTTTGTTGTTGCTGATATATAGTATTAAATGTACATTATGCAATGTATATATTTACTATCATTTTTCTTTTATATGATTTTAATTACTGAAGCTGTTTTAAATTTAGTATGTAAAAAAGTTTTTCAGTGGGAAATCTCCAGATTCATCTATATCTTGTATATATATAGATATATAGATATATTATTATTCTTTTTTTTATATAAAAGATATATATAGATAACGTGAGACCCCCCTGAGTCTTCCCCCCCCCCCCCTCCTCAACCCCAACCCCAAATCCCCCCCATTTAATTTTATTTGTCTCAAGACCAACTCAATTAGCAGTTCATTATTTATCTCAAGACCATTTCAATTCATCACCCCATGAACTCGACAAAGGCTAGATATTCAAGCCTTAAACAAAACTATTAACTTTTATATTGAGATCAGGTTACAAAGTTGACAAGGTCAGTTAAGGTCAGACTGCAAGACCAGTTTCTTCAACAACTTTATTAATGTATCTTGTATAGAGAAATTATAATCATGACTTTGAGACAGATCTTGAGTAGAATACAAGAGTTATCTCCCTTTTACAAATCTGCATTCGATTCATATTTCACTTCAAATTGTAACAGGTCCATGCCAATAGCATCCTTCGACTTTTTGAAGACCTGTTCAGTTGGTTGCCCCTGGCAACCATTATTGATGACAAGGTGCTGGTTGTCCACGGAGGGTTCTCCAACACAACAGACCTGGACCTCATTGCCAAGCTTGACAGACACAAGGTGAGAGCCCTGGTAAACTCAGGGTAGATAACTCTTGACCAATATATACCTCTCGGCTAAAGAGAACTTTTCCTAAGCTCAACTTTTCCTTAGCTTAGTGTAAGACTAGTCCGGATAAGATCCCTAGCAGAGTCCTTGAAATAACATGATGATTAGGAGCTCTGCTACATTAATTATTGCACTCATGTAGGGACATGGGAATTATACTTAGCATTATATTACTTCAATCCAAAAGCATCGCTGTAACTCCTATACTTCGATAAAAAAAACATCGCTGTAACTCCTATACTTCCATCAAAAAGCATCGCTGTAACTCCTCAATCTAATTAAAATTAGACTTGTAATTTCCGTTCCTCTACGATACACTGCAATACAAGATCTAACGACGCCCCGTAGGAGGTCATCTCAGCATGACCTTTGATCTCAGCCAATCAGCGCGTCGCCTATGAAATTTTCGGTGTGATTTCATTCTTCGGAAGTATAAATACTTACGTAACGTTCCCGAGGTATTCCGATGGTCGATCGCAACGGTAAACAACATGGCTTCACCCACTCCACCTCATCGAGAACACTTCAACAAATTTATATTTTTACAAACGGGTACTGCTTGTGAGATTTTTCATCAATGATACGAAAGAGAGAGAGACAGTGAAGACAGCAGCGTCATATAAAAAGATAGTTTGGTAGGGAATAACGTGTACGGTAACGGTTTTCGAAATCCAGTTGGCAACACAGTCCGTCCTGTCTACTTAGACAATATATAGGTCTTATCGTTTTCTGTTTTTCTTTCAATGTAACGCCCAGATAATTAGCGTAGCCATTTAAGTAGTCTAACAAAGTTGGTGAAATTTTGCGTTTTTCAAATCAAGCGCTGATTTGAGTCTTCAATACTAAGGAGACGCAACCGAAGACTCGTATAAGGCTGTTTGTCATTGGTTGACTGATGACGTCATTGAACAATTAACATTGGCTTATATATAAATCTCAAAGGTCATGCTGAGATGACCTCCTACGGGGTGTCGTTAGATCTTGTATTGCAGTGTATCGTAGAGGAACGGAAATTACAAGTCTAATTTTAATTAGATTGTGTAACTCCTATACTTCGATCAAAAAGCATCGCTGTAACTCCTATACTTCAATCAAAAAGCATCGCCGTTGTTCCTATACTTCAATCAAAAAGCATCGCTGCAACTCCTAGGAGATTGGCAACAAGGTGTTTCCTTGTGAGGGAATATATGTAACCCTGGTAAATACTAGTGGCAATATACTGCTCGGCTAGAGAGCACTTCTCTTTACTCTGATCAGTTGAGTCTAGTAATCCAGAGGTCCTTGGTTCTATCCCTAATAGGGGCATTGAAAGCAATATGATTTTTCATGAAGGTCAACTGAGGTTTCAACCAGATAGTATTTCATTGATCTTTAGAGGTCAAAGGTCACACACTGATTCTTAATTTAGTCGCGTTCTGGGTTATAATTAGACGTGTCAGTCTCGAATAACATAAGGTGGTAGGGTGATTAACCTATCTTAACCCTTAGACCCATAATGGACCTGTCCATCCCTAAGAATGGAAGAGTCTACAAATGTTACTCAGGGATGAAAATATTGCTAGATGACCATCTGCAGAATATTAAACCAGAGTAGATGATGTTTGAATTTTGTCAAAATTTGAGATTTTTTAAGTCACCAGCTTAATTATTGGTTCTTGAAGAAATAATTTAATAAACTTTTTCAGACTATAATATAGTGAGTTACCATTCTGTGAATGTGAATCAGATTTTATCTTTTGAGCTCAAATTAAAATGGCAGGCAATGCTTTATTTGTATACCAAAAAAATAATAACAAACCTCAAACTCCTGAAGGCTGATACATAAATGATGATGAATGTATTGATGTTTTCAGTTTCTGTCCACCCTACATCCATCTCGGGGGTTTGATGATGAAAATCTGACAGAAATGGAACTACTGGAATGGAAACAGGTATATATCATGATGGTGTGAAATTAGGTTAAAGCTCCTAGATATCAAATTGGTTATGGAAGAGTTTGTCCCTTAGTGTATGGTTAAAGACATGCTTGAGGGATTTGAGGTGGATATAACTCTTAAAACAGAAACATTTTGTCAGAGAAACAAATTCTCAAAATGCATTTATCCAGTGTTATATTGGTAATAAGCCCACTCCCTGACATTGAGTTAGAGGTTATATGTTAGCCCTTGTAATAAGCCCACTCCCTGACATGGAGTTACAGGTTATATGTTGGCCCCCTGTAATAAGCCCACTCCCTGACATTGAGTTAGAGGTTATGTGTTGGCCCCCTGTAATAAGCCCACTCCCTGACATTGAGTTAGAGGTTATGTGTTGGCCCCCTGTAATAAGCCCACTCCCTGACATTGAGTTAGAGGTTATATGTTGGCCCCCAGTAATAAGCCCACTCCCTGACATTGAGTTAGAGGTTATAAGTTGGCCCCCTGTAATAAGCCCAATCCCTGACATTGAGTTAGAGGTTATGTGTTGGCCCCCTGTAATAAGCCCACTCCCTGACATTGAGTAAGAGGTTATAAGTTGGCCCCCTGTAATAAGCCCACTCCCTGACATTGAGTTAGAGGTTATGTGTTGGCCCTGCTCCTTTCCCATGGGCTTATTGTAGGATAAATATGGTAATTATGAACATTTACTGACCCACAGTTCCTTTATAAATCTCGAAATCATTGATGTGTTATGTTTATAAATTCTTCATATTCCTAAATTGATTTGTTTTTTTGTTTTCTAGGTTCTGGATCTGCTGTGGAGTGATCCACGAATGCAAGATGGCTGTCTTCCTAACACATTCCGAGGAGGAGGAAGTTACTTTGGGCCGGATGTTACCACAATGATCCTAAACAAGCATAACTTACAACGACTCATACGTTCTCATGAGTGCAAGGTCGAAGGATATGAATATACTCACAATGATAAGGTACAATATTTCTCATCGAAACGACCACCTGAGCACGTTATCATTAATAACAGACTTGTTCTGAGACTTTATGATGTCAATTAAGTTGTCAGTTTTGCCCAGCTCACCTTGCTTGAAGGAATGGTGAGCTTTTTTTGGCATGGCACTGTGTTCTTTCGTCGTCCGTCAGTAATTCTTTTAAATCTTTTCTAGTTCTGAACACCAAAATGGATTACGATGAAATTTGGTCTGGAGCAGTTTGGGCAATAGAGATTCAATATTGTATAAAAGAAGGGTGTGGCTCCCCTCGGCCAGAGAAGTTATATAGGGCTCAATACGGGAAATAGAGGTTAATCTTAAATCACTTCTAGTCCTGATCAACTAAATGGATTTTAACGAAATTCCTGATCAGGCCAGAGAGACAATGCCCAAGAGGGGAAATATAGCAATTTCTTTCAAATCCATACTCTTTCTTACACAAAATGACAGGATTTGGTCTACATTTGGTTAGAACCATTGTTAGGAGAAATTTACAGCTGAAAAAAAAGGAAATCATGAATGTGAGTATTTTGCCATGATTACTGAAATATCCAGGTGAGTGCATGATGCAAGTCCCTTGGGTCTTTTGTCAGGTGTTTACAATGAGGAGTTTTCAGTCAGGTCTGTTTAGAGGTGTTTCTCTAAAAGAAATGGTCTCTTGGGCATAGCTGAAAATCAGATTTAAAAAATTCTCATCCTGAGACTTGGATAAACTGGTCTCAAGCAAATCTGAGTTATATATTCTTATTTAGGAACTACATTTAGTTTTGATTTCCTAATTCTTCATTTCAACAGAATTACCTCCCTTGTGTGTTATGCCTCAAGACAAATGAATATGACATCATTTTGGTTATTACATCACTTTACGTCATTGTCATGCAAGGTGAATAACAGACTAGTAGTTGACAGACAAGATTTGAGCTCTAGGGTATCAGATATACTAGTCTCATGTATAATAAAAACAAACTCATTTATTTTACAGGTCCTGACGATATTCTCAGCCTCTAACTATTACGAGGTTGGCAGCAACAAAGGTGCTTACATCAAGCTGACCGGTCCAGATCTGTCATGTCACATTGTCCAGTATATGGTCAACAAACACTCCACCAAACGCAAAATCACCTTCACCAAAAGGTAACTCCCTAAGTTTTGCTAACCTGGCCCGATAAGATGATTGATCTTATGCTGGTCTGCCAATGATCTTGATCTTAAATCATCACAATCTATCTGGTTTGAGAATTTTATATGGATCATCTGTCGTTTCACTTAATTTTTTTTCAATCTATACAAGTAGTATGAAACAATTTGAATTCTTTGTTGTTTGTTTGCTTACTGCTTTGTCATTGATAGGAGCCGCAGTATCTCAGTCGGAGTGTCGATCACATAACCTCAGGTGAAGAACTGAGATGCGTGGTTCAGCGCTCCCTACTCATGTTGGTTTATGTCTCTCAGGATGCTGGGAAACAGACCAGTCTGTGCTGACGTGGCTGTGTGCTTGGGCAAGACACTTAACCCTAATTGCTCTTGATGTCATGCGACGGGCTTCCCACATGTTGATTATTGAGGAAGTCACCAACTACTACAAGGAGACACCGCCTCTAAATGACCCTGGCTGTTCACATAGCGATAAACCCAGCAAACAAACAAACAAGCTTTTATAATGGCCAGGGCCATTTTGGTGGCTGGATGGGTCTCTTTATAGTAGCTGGTGGCTAAGCCTCAAACTGAACATTATATGGAGGGCCCTTGCATGCTTTCCACAGCAACTGAGGTGAACTGTGAAGTGTCTTCCCAAAGGTCATCACCATGGCATTGCAGGATGGTCCAGTACCAGCCTCATGAAAAAAATGAGATTAAACCACACATCTTTGATCTTCACTCCAGATGGCATTAGATGGATCGATGCTTTACTGACTGATCTATTGTACATTGTCCCCGAATACTTTATTAGATTTTTATACATGCAGACCTTATCTCTTAAGTTTATCTTTTAGGATTAGCCAGGTGGAGAAGATAGCCATGAGGGACCTCAAGAGGAAGATCCTAGGCTGTCAGACAGAGCTGATGACTCACTTTACATCACATGACCCAGAAACTACAGGTAGTTACCATCACATGACCTTGGAAGTACAGGTAGTTACAATCACATGACCTTGGAAGTACAGGTAGTTACAATCACATGACCTTGGAAGTACAGGTAGTTACAATCACATGACCTTGGAAGTACAGGTAGTTACAATCACATGACCTTGGAAGTACAGGTAGTTACAATCACATGACCTTGTAAATACATGTAGTTACAATCACATGACCTTGGAAGTATATGTAGTTGCAAAATATTAAGGCAGAACTTAATAGAATTACTTCATAATGCCATTTATTATTTTAATTATCAATTATTAATTCATTAAACATATTCTAAATTTCAATAATATAATCAAAAACTTTATCTTTTTGAGGTGGTTATAGCATAAAGTATGTAACCTTAATATGATGTCTTCATGATGCAATTTATTATTTTGATATGCCCTTTAAATTTAAAAAAAATAAATTAAAAGCATTATCTTTTTGAGGACGGTAATAGAATAATGTATTGTAACTTTGTATTGTGTAAAAATATACCACAGCCTATTTGTTTTAATCAATCATAGTTGCTGTTTCTTGGAGATGCTGCATCTTTAGATTAACCATGTATCTTAATTCCATATATAGGTCAAGTCTTTTATATCTTAATTCCATATATAGGTCAAGTCTAATATATCCTAATTCTATATATAGGTCAAGTCTTATATATCTTAATTCCATATATAGGTCAAGTCTTTTATGTCTTAATTCTATATATAGGTAAAGTCATCTTTATTCTGTATATAGGTCAAGTCTTATATATCTTTATTCTATATATAGGTCAAGTCGGGATATCTTAATTCTATATAAAGGTCAAGTCTTATATATCTTAATTCCACATATGGGTCAAGTCTTATACATATATCTTAATTCCATATATAGGTCAAGTCTTTTATATCTTAATTCCATATATAGGTCAAGTCTTATATATCTTAATTCCATATATAGGTCAAGTATTATATATCTTAACTCCATATATAGATCAAGTCTTATATATCTTAATTCCATATATAGATCAAGTTATATATATATATAGGTCAAGTTTTATATATCTTAATTCCATATATAGGTCAAGTCTTATATATCTTAATTCTATATATAGGTCAAGTCTTATATATCTTAATTCTATATATATAGGTCAAGTCTTAAGCTGCATGGTTAATGCCTGATGTTCAGGTTTAAGAAGACATTCTCTACTGTAGGTATGATCTCAGTGATAGAGTGGTGTAATGTACTGGAGGGAGTGATGCAGATGGAGTTGCCATGGAGAACGATGCGACCTCACCTGGCGAAGTGTGATGTTAACGGTGCTGTCCTCTACAAGACCACATTCAATGACATGAAGCTGTATCATGGATTTACTGAGGTAACATAGCCCTTTAGGTGTCATTAACATGGGACAGTTGTCTGTAGGGGCCACAACTATTATCAATAGAGGTCACAAATTTTTATAGAGGGGTCATAGTTATAAATATAGGTCACAGCTATTTATAAAGGGGTCAAAGTTATAGAGGTCACATCTATTTATAGAGGGGTCACAATTATGAATAGAGGTCATAGCTATTTATAAAGGGGTCACAGTTATAGAGGTCACATCTATTTATAGAGGGGTCACAATTATGAATAGAGGTCATAGCTATTTATAGATGGGTCACAGTTATCAATGTAGATTTAAACTATTCATAAAGGTCATAATCATCAATAGAGATCACAACAATTTATAGAGGTCATAACGAAAGGATCACAGCTATCTTTAGTTGATATTTATCCTGTGTCAAAGTTGCCATCACCAGCCTGTTATAAACACGTCACTGTTACAGGGCGGTCACAGTATCACAGAGATGCTGTACAGGAACAAGGACAGTCTGGAGACCATCTTCAGGATCTTTGATAAAGACAATTCAGGTAGGTGATATGACACTTTATATAAAGGCCAAACTGGCCGACAATTCAGGTAGGTGATAGGACACTTTATATAAAGGCCAAACTGGTCGACAATTCAGGTAGGTGATAGGACACTTTATATAAAGGCCAAACTGGTCGACAATTCAGGTAGGTGATATGACACTTTATATAAAGGCCAAACTGGTCGACAATTCAGGTAGGTAATGGGACACTTTATATAAAGGCCAAACTGGCCGATAATTCAGGTAGGTGACGGGACACTTTATATAAAGGTCACACTGGCCGACAATTCAGGTAGGTGATGGGATACTTTATATAAAGGCCAAACTGGCCGACAATTCAGGTAGGTGATAGGACACTTTATATAAAGGCCAAACTGGCCGATAATTCAGGTAGGTGATAGGACACTTTATATAAAGGCCAAACTGGCCGATAATTCAGGTAGGTGATGGGACACTTTATATAAAGGCCAAACTGGCTGATAATTCAGGTAGGTGATGGGACACTTTATATAAAGGCCAAACTGGCTGATAATTCAGGTAGGTGATGGGACACTTTATATAAAGGCCAAACTGGCTGATAATTCAGGTAGGTGATGGGACACTTTATATAAAGGCCAAACTGGCTGATAATTTAGGTAGGTGATGGGACACTTTATATAAAGGCCAAACTGGCCGATAATTCAGGTTGGTGACGGGACACTTTATATAAAGGCCAAACTGGCCGATAATTCAGGTAGGTGATGGGACACTTTATATAAAGGCCAAACTGGCCGATAATTCAGGTTGGTGATGGGACACTTTATATAAAGGCCAAACTGGCTGATAATTCAGGTAGGTGATGGGATACTTTATATAAAGGCCAAACTGGCCGACAATTCAGGTAGGTGATGGGATACTTTATATAAAGGCCAAACTGGCCGACAATTCAGGTAGGTGATGGGATACTTTATATAAAGGCCAAACTGGCCGACAATTCAGGTAGGTGATGGGATACTTTATATAAAGGCCAAACTGGCCGACAATTCAGGTAGGTGACGGGACACTTTATATAAAGGCCAAACTGGTCGACAATTCAGGTAGGTGATGGGATACTTTATATAAAGGCCAAACTGGCCAATGATTCAGGTAGGTGATGGGATACTTTATATAAAGGCCAAACTGGCCGACAATTCAGGTAGGTGATGGGATACTTTATATAAAGGCCAAACTGGCCGACAATTCAGGTAGGTGATGGGATACTTTATATAAAGGCCAAACTGGCTGATAATTCAGGTAGGTGATGGGATACTTTATATAAAGGCCAAACTGGCTGATAATTCAGGTAGGTGATGGGATACTTTATATAAAGGCCAAACTGGCTGATAATTCAGGTAGGTGATGGGATACTTTATATAAAGGCCAAACTGGCTGATAATTCAGGTAGGTGATGGGATACTTTATATAAAGGCCAAACTGGCCGACAATTCAGGTAGGTGATGGGATACTTTATATAAAGGCCAAACTGGCCGACAATTCAGGTAGGTGATGGGATACTTTATATAAAGGCCAAACTGGCCGACAATTCAGGTAGGTGATGGGATACTTTATATAAAGGCCAAACTGGCCAACAATTCAGGTAGGTGATGGGACACTTTATATAAAGGCCAAACTGGCCAATGATTCAGGTAGGTGATGGGATGCTTTATATAAAGGCCAAACTGACCAATGATTCAGGTAGGTGATGGGACACTTTATATAAAGGCCAAACTGGCCAACAATTCAGGTAGGTGATGGGATACTTTATATAAAGGCCAAACTGGCCAGCAGGTTATTCCCAACACCCACTAAAAAAGATGATACTAGTAATATTTTATTTGTTAAACTGCCTAACATTGAATGTAAGTGGGTACATTTTTTGTGGTTTAAAAGATATTTTTAAGAAAGTTTGGGGCATAGGGACTTCCCAACTCATGATCCATATAATGTATATATTATAGTACATTGTATCTGAAATAAATATACATATATATAAATGGACCGTGGGTTGGGAATATGTCAGGTTTGGTGGTATAGACTTTAGTAGATTGCCCATGTTAAACAATTAGTAGTCTAGTATTTCAACTAAATTAACTTTACTTAGTTTTGTACATTTGTAGTTTCTTTTCAACAATTAAAAACTTCAATATTTATTTCAATTGAACATTTAATGGTACATTCTTTATTGAAATTAATAATTGTAAAATTTTACCTTTTCAGCTGTCTTTTGAATTCGAATTTAAATACAGATATTTTGTTTATTTTCTATAAATTTATGAAAATGAACAAAATAAAAACCAAAACAAGACCACTGAAACTGAGGTCTTTAAGGCATAATTTTGTTTAACCATATTTGCTCTCTTCATTGCCAGGTACGATTTCCATGGCAGAGTTTGAGGAAGCTCTCGATGTGATGATTAACACCCAAGAGATATCTGTATCACATGACCAAATCAAAGACATTGCTCATAGTCTTGACTTAAACAAGGATGGATTCATTGACTTCAATGAATTTTTAGAAGCTTTTAGAATTGTTGATCCATATGGGAAGGATACTCGTAAAAGTTTGTCCTGCAACTCAGAAACAGACTCCATAGGAACTGATGACTGTGAGCGAAGCACACCATGCTTGAGGTCCGACGAACCAAAATCACGCAAAATATCTAAACTCTGTGACATTGAGGAAATGGAGATATCCGAAGCATAACATTAAAGACATCAGAGTTATAGAGAGCTCTGAAAAAAAAATCTCCAATGCCTGGTTCAAGTGCTATTTCTTTTGAAGCAAAAATTTGAAGGTTTTTAAAGAATGAACTGTTGATCTCCAATGCGTCATCTCTATGACATCTAGGAATTACCATATTATCCTTCAATAAGCCGAGAGGACCCACATAAAATTTCAGACACAAAGTCAGTGACTAGGGCTATTGCAGCATGTTCAGGACAATGAAATAGAGGTTATGCTATTGACCAATAAAAACATGGGTGGGCTTATTATCAAGCATGGGTGTATTGCTGGATATATTTGGTACAGGATTAATCCTTGGTGTCTCAAAATCAAGTGATCTTTGCCAGTCTTTAAAAAGAGATTATTCTCCTCAATAACTATTCATATAATAATACACAATAATATTTTTATACACTATGTTATATATATGTTGTTTTTTTGTTGATTTAAACTATTAATGATTTTGTACAAATTTAATGTATTTATTTCAAACCTCTTAAATTATTCTTCCTTGTATCATTAAATGACCAAATCCTTCATATCCTTAATATATAAGTGAAAAAATCAGATTGGATTAACATTTATAAGCATAAAAATGGTTCTTCAAAGTTACACTAATGTATGATAAGTAATAATGTTTTTGTCTGAAGTCTCTAGAGTAAACAATTTGTATACATAAATATGTCTTGTTATAGTGTACCAAGTTAAGTAAAAAAACTTCTTTTATGGTAAATATCTCTGCAAAACTGGCATGAACCAGTCAAAAAATGTAACTTTGGAGAATACATGCATCAAAGATATTCCTATTACAAATATTAAAGCTGGCTCAGCGATCATGAAATTTTCTTAACTATTTTTTTCTCAACTAATCACACATCATTGGTAACCTACAGTCGTCTTGTTACATGTCTCTTTACTTACTAATTTTACATATATGACCTTAATTTTAATAAAGCTCACTGTGATTGGTTAAGTCAAAAAAGATAATTTTATATCGGAGAGATCGTTTCATGATCCTGGGCCAGGGGAAATAACTCTTACAAATCAGTCCCAAAGAAGCAAATGATATTAGACTCGTCTGACACAAGAAAAGTTAAAATGTATGATATGGTCATTGTTTGAGAATAGATTTGATACGTGTACATACAAGTTATTTATGCTTTGATGTAAGATGTGTTTTTATCAAGTCCCAGTGAGTGGTTTATGATTTGATGAGAGGAGCCAAACCTATTTTCTGATTGGACGAGAGTTCGAGGAGCCTAACATATTTCTGATTGGATGAGTGGAGACTAGTTTCTGATCTTCTGCTTGGATTAGAGAAGCCAGTCAGCTTTATGATTTGATGAGTCCTGGTTCTGATTGGATGAGAGGAGTCCAACCTATTTTCTGATTGGATGAGAGGACCCTAGATGCGACTGGTTAATGAGATGTGTGTGACATAATCAGTATTTATCCAGTCCCAGAGGAAGTCTTTTATATTTTTGTGGAATAATGGATGATTGTTATCAATATATTCTTCCCTATGTGATTCAAACAAGTTAATTTCAAACTATACATTTTTTCTACACTACTTTTGTTCATGTATCACATTTTTTGTCGGCCAGAAAAGTCTCTCTTAGCAAAGAGGACTTAGAAGTTATCTTTAATACAGGTTGTTCCCGTGCCCAGGTGGTCTTTACAGTGTTTTATGATACAGGTGACCAATGACCGCTGGTTTCTTAAAATATGGTCCAATGATACAAGCAATCTCTGACTTATATAAAGCAGTCTCTTTGTTGTTTGCCCAAATTAAATGCAATGTGCCCTTACATGGACAAAAGTCGAGTAAAAAAAATTGTTAACTTTTCTTTTACAACAATTGTTCAAAAAAAAGTTAAGAGCAACTTATCATATAGCCAGTTGTTTGTAACATCCGACAGTCGGACACAGGAATCGAACCCTGGCCATCTAGGTGAAAAGCAAGTGTGTCACAGCTGTGCTACCCGACACAAACAGGGTGTGCCTAATACTACCGTTAAAAGGACAAAAAAAATTCTCGTTTCTTTAACAAAATATACTTATTAAACATGAATCTGAAAGTGTATATAAGCATGTTTTTTAATCACTCATTTATGACCTTTATCTAGAATAAAGGCTTTTACCGCCATTTTTTATTGTACTTCCTTCGATTCTTTTCAATGTTAAAACCAAACAAAATTTTGATGACTCCCAATAAATTTTTTCTTACATCAACACGTCTTGTATCCTTTGTGTTGGTAAATTTTTCCGGTGTTCAGAAATTTCATGGTAATATATTCTATTTTACAGGCAAGTAATGTTTTAAGTCTTAAATACAAAGTCAATATTTTTAAGTTTGAAGGGCAATAAGTTATACACTGTACATTATTCTGTAGAAATTTTTTATGAGTTGCGAAAACATATTACTCCATGCAACTTATCTTCAAGTGGAAGTTTCAATCCAACCAGGACTGCTTATACCGATGGGGTAACAAAATCTTACACACTACACAGCTCATCTAGTCGTGACACTTTTTTGTCATATTTGATGTAGTGATGTCATGATTAAAATTATGCCCACGCATAACCAACAAGGGAGGAAATTCACTCCAATGAAGATTTCAGAATAGTTCCCATCACTTTTGGATATAAAGAATCTATTAACTGTACATGTGATCCAGCTTTCTCTTACCCTGGACAGGTACATCCATATGTTGGTTAAGATTGCTATATGCTCATCATATAGCACCAATATATACAATATTTATTGTACCGTACGAATATATGAAGACGTTTTATTTTAAAAACATTCTTTAGAGTATCAAGCACAATTATCGGATATCACTTTACCTGCACATGTCATAAATGAATTGTTCATCGGGATGTCTCTCACGAAGCCGACTTGGAGAAAATGTGAAACCACAAAATGTTGCTAGTTTTACCAATATAGGAAGTGAAAATATGCAACACTTCAGTAAAATGACCAGTTTCAAAAATTTTGATTATTACCAACTGCATTTGAGTGCAATATTCATCATATTCCATCAACTTTCAGAATTTGTTTTTTTTATATTTATTATCAAAACATCTAGAAGTTATCTTGAATGAAGATGGCCACTGATACATGGTATGGAGAACTATCTTGTTCGTGGTCATGTTCTTACGTAGATCATGTATTAAAGTGTTCTTGTACCACTCTTATGTCACCTTAACGATTGCACCCATAGGACACCCAGCGATCTCTTCAAATAAAGACAAAGATTCCATTTTATTTTAATTAAAAAGTTTTATATGTAAAATTCATTATCTACACACAAATTTAAATATATAATAATCATGATGAAATAATCCCTAAGTCAACAATATGATGGGAATGTGCTGCCCTCTGTTACTGTAAAAACATGCCCCCTTTATAGGGTTCTTACTTCATCTGCCGCACCAGATAAAAATTTACATTTTCACCTCATCATGCGATTACACTAAAAGACATTCATCCCATACAAAGCATTCATAAAAATAAATTTAACACAATCATACATAATTTTTGTTCAAAGTTTACAGACATCAGCAAACACACATGATCACTTTAGTAACATCCTCAGAAGACAGAATAAAGACAACAGTAAAAGTTTGTACAGAGAGCAACAGTATGTACACAGGTGCTAACAGAATGGCAGAAAAGAGGCATGGATAAATAAAGACAATCACAATGATACATTATGGGGTAAAAAATACTTATGAATAATGAGAATCATTTCTGACTATGATTGATGTTCCTACAAATTTGTTCTTCGTTCCCAATGATATTATACATGTTGATAGCAGCCTTTTGGGTTTTACACCAGATAACCATATGTGTCATGATGGTAAATGATCAGATTAAAATAAATAAGAAAAAGTGCTAATGTAACAAAAATATATCCATGTTTTGAAAGCAAATAAATTAATTGTGACGGTTTCAATACTAGTGTTGGCTGTAGCTGAATAGATAAGTGCATCTTAAATTACACTCGCAGAATTCAATTCTGAATTCCAATTTCCCTCATTTTGCTAAATTCAAGAAGTGTTGAGCATACAATTTTTTTTTAAACAATTAAAAAAGAAACAAATTTTATTGGCCATGCTTAATTTCAAATATATGCTAATTTTAATACCAGTCCTGTTTTTCTTTTGAATATTTATTTTCTCTCTTGAATAATTTTTACTTCATAAAACCTATATTAAGGACTATTTGATAAAGCTTTCAAGTTAATTTCATTGGTCTTTAACTAAACTCCACACAAAATCCAAAATGATATACAAAAATACATTATCTTGGTTATTCTTTCAAAAACAATGGGTCATATTTAGTACAGCTGCAGTTAAATAGCATGTTTGAATATCTCCAGAAGCCAAGAACTTATTGCTGGCGAAAAAGAAGTATCTTTTGCAATGAAAATGTAAAATCTTAAAATAGCACCATCAAACTTAGCAAAATGAATTATTTGGTTCATGATTTCTTTAAAATAAAATGAAACAGTAATTTACATTGATTAAGGGGAAAGCATTCCATTAGTTACATAAAACAACTTATAAAGAAATACCCTCAGACTAAAATTTCAGTAATCAATGCCCCTGTATATTAACATCGATTTTTAAAAAATGTTCTGTAAAGTATAAAACCTCAAAACTTCACATTTCATTCACATGACAAAAACCATTGGATTGTATAAAAGTAGTGTGATGATAAAAAATAGTTCAGTCATTTAAAATCAAATAATAATATCACCAGAAACGAAGATTTATGATGGCGATGATCAGGTTTCAATGAAAACATAAAATGAAGCATTATTGCACCTAGGACTCAATTTAACACGATTGGCTGCAATTTCCTCTCTTCTGAAGTTCAATGTGTGGTTGGAAGGAACTCAAAATAAATCAGTTCATAGTATCAGTCTTGCTCCAGAGTTCAGAGAAGAAGCATACACAACTCATTAAAACTTAGTTCCAACCCACATCCTCTCCCTTGAACACACAATTGGCAGTTGGTGTAGCTGGTTGTACCGGCACGTCAAATGGTTTGACAGACCACAGCTATGAAAGAACTTGGTATGACACGTACTCCTGTGTGGGCCACATGCAGGGAAGCGCATAGCCCCCTGGGTTGGGACTGGGGACTTCCCCGATTACAGCTCCAGGATTCCCGACTCCTGTCACTTGGTCTATAACGACAGCTGAGCTGGGGGTGGGTACTTACTGAAGTTTGATACTTCATGATGTCTGCAAGAAAAGAATTTGAAAAAGATACTGTGGTTGCATAGCTTTGCCCAAGGGGCAATGGATGATCAAACAAAGCCTTAAAGACTTGCTTTTAATTGGCGACATATCAGACAAAAGTATGATGAATTGAAGGTGAGAAGACTTTTTTAATACAGTGCCATAAATTTCAAGCATCATATGAATAGTTTGAGCTATCTTTTAAAATTTAAAACTATTTCTTGTATCCAGTAAAAAATAGTGTACTCTGGCACCTCTTATGCACTTTTTGTTACAAGTGTACATAAATATGCTGTCTGCCAAGATATCATCTAAAGATCTTTACTGGGCTAACTTGGATCATGTTTTGAATCTGAAAATTTCCTATTATAATGATAATTGGGTTGTTTGAATTGGTCAAATACTCAAATGAAAAGTTTTGGACTAATCTATATAATCAAGTGGGAAGGTTTCACGACAATTTGACAAGGATGTGCATGAAGTTATTACTATTATCAAAGCTTACAATCAATTTGCACCTTTTCAAACACTTAATTTAAAGGTCATTTGACCTTCCCAATCACAAGACTGATATAATCCGACACAGTAAATTTACTCACTTGGTGTGTTTGTACTTCTCGATGACGGCCTGCTGTGGTTGCTTTGGAGCATTGCAGTATGTATTGTAGAGATCCTGTAGACATTCAACCAAGTGGCACAACTCGTACCCCGTCAACTTCACCATACTGGCAGGCTGTAGACATCAATTATGAAATAATGTAACATACTCCCATACAAATACAATCCACTTTTCCAACAAAGGAACAAGTATGATCTATCACAGGAACTAAATATATTTCTACCATGTAGCATAAAAAATACTCTACTACAAAACAATTGAACTAAGGAAACCTATGTAACACAATGTATCAAAAATAATCAAACTAAAATTAGACGGAAATGTCAACTAAAGTGTTTTACAAAAATTGTTTAACAAGTTAATCAGCTTTTATTAATCACGCTTGATGGCTCAGATGGAAGCGGGTAAGGGGTCTCTGTGTGTGGGAGGAAACTAGCGTACCCGAGAAAACCTGTATGATCGGGCAGGTGACCCTATACCTTTTCACGTCCGATTGGCAGATCGAACTCTGCTTGTCTGGGTGAAAGGCAAGTGTGTTACCACTGCCACCCAACCAATCAAACATACTTCCAAGCCATGGGCCCAGTCCCTGTTATCACTATCTTTTAAACCCATTATAACAATGAAAATTTTACAAGCACATTGTTTGTACAAAGTAACTAGAAATTGTTAGTCATGCAGAGACAGTACTGCATCACAATGTGTCAATTTTTTTTTAGCTTTTTAACAAATTGAGAGAAAATTGGATCATGCACTCTCCCACTACAATAATATACCACACCAACTTACCCATGGTTGCTCAGCTCCCATGGAGTAGCTGGCTAGACATGTGGCGGCCGCAGACAGTAAACTTGGGCTGTACCTCAGGAACGTTTCACAATCCACCAAGCTCAGCTCAATCAGCAACTACAGAAATATTACATAAGACATGAAAGTTTTACATATGAGTATTATACATCATAAAAGATATGACTTGTGCAATTTACAATGCGACATCATTCAGATGTGATTTAAGTTACAAATTTTGAGATGGCGCCTTTTAATACCGACAAGATAGTCTCAAAAAATTACGTAAGTTACCAATTGCATACAATTAACCATACATCTCATCTGCTTTACTCCCGCTCCGTCCAGCTTTGCAGTACTTTTCTTGGAATAACTTACCATTGCGAGTGATTTGGTCTTGTCGTCACAGCCAGCTTGCTTGAGGAAATGGTCACAGAACCAGTTAGCAGTGGGGGGAGAGATGTCAAACTTCAGTACTTTTAGGATGAGATGTTCCATCCTCAATACCTACAAAAAAATGCTCAAATCTCAACAAGTGCTGTGAAGTAAAAGTATTTAAAAAGCTTTTTGTGAAGTGAATTGTGTCAAATTTCCCAGGCCATAGACTTTTTACACTTTAAAAGCATGAAATATGAGGTACTTTTTCGTATTGCCTATTCTTCAGACCATGGATGCAAGTTTTAAAATGATTAATGGTTTTATGGTTTCACAAATGCTGCAAAACACTATATTCAACCCAGGATGCATCAGTGTTATTCATTCGAGAAGGGGAAAAATTACTGCTAGTTGTAGACATCTACTGATAAGAGTTTGTAGGAAAGTAAACAATTGCATACTTGTTTCTTTGTGTAGGTGTCATCTGTGATGTAAGCAAACTCTCCAACATCTGGGGGATAGATCTCTTCATATTTCCTGTCAATCAAAAGGAACAAATAAATCAAATGTTTTCAAGCATTATCAAAAGGAATTGGCCAACTTACACATGTTACAAAATCAGGAAAGCAGGAACAGAGAGAAGTAAGTTATTCAAACTGTATTATATCATATAAAGCTGCATTTTAGGTTCAAAAAATTCATCTGACATGAGAAGTTGCATGTAGACTTTCCATTATTTACTTACGATGCAAGGAACATGCTTGCTGCACCAACTAATTGCAGTTTGCCCCTCTGGACAGCCATTGTGGACAGAAAACGGTCTATGTAGTTGATGGCAAGGAACAGCGTCTCGCGATGAAGGTTGTATTCCTCGGACACTTCCACTAACCAATCGACCAGAATACACCTCATAGAACTTGTGATGTCTTGTTGTTTCTTCATGTAGCCAGCTTTGGGTCGGTTTTTCAGCTGAATAGACAAACAAACGTAGTATCAAATGGAATATTACCATAACGTATGATTTGCCATATTTATCCTTTTTTCAGTATCAAACTTTCAAAGTCTACAAAATCAATCGATTTGTATTAAACCAATAAGAGCAAGGCTATGCGAAATATTGGTAATGAGTGTTCATGAACCAAGGCTTATTTCACAAATTGGGTTCTATGGTATTATCATCAGACAACAGCTTGAAGTTTCATGCTTCATGAACACTATCATTACATAATAAATTTCTATATAGCTAAATACTTACTTCAGCTTCTCTTAAATGTGTGTAAATTTCTTCTGCATACTCTGGGACAGTTGTGATAATAGCTTCTCTGTTTAAAGGTTTTTTCTCCTCTTCTGCTACATCATGTGAAATATCGAGCACCATGGGAGAATCTGAAATACAATTAACCACATTATACTCTCAATGTCATACTAAATTCTAAGCTAAAATGATTAAGGTTTGAATAAAGAATTAATATTTTATGCAGTCTATTTTTTTTTCTTTCAGTCTAAAACAGTAATGTTTCAGGACCGGATCCAATTTTGAGTACTAAACCTGTCTTATTTTCAAGTCCCTTATCATCCAGTGAAAATTCATTTCCACCATATCTATGTTCATAATTGATAGCATATTTGTGTTGCATTTCAGGTCGTTTGACTCATTTTGAGGGAGGTCTCTCTATGATCGCTTCCTCACCAACAGCTATTCCAGAGGTTTCTGATGTTTATTCAGTTCTCTTTTCACTTTGGCTGGAGTTCAGACATTCTGTCACTAGCCAGTATTTAATATTTGAAAAACCATCAGAAACCTTTAGATTTACTAACATGGGGGATGCATTCGTCTTATGAGGGCTTTTTCACTGGTTTGGGATGCGACCTTTATATCTCATTTTGATGAATTGGGAAAGAATTTTTCAGGAGTAAACTGCAATTTTGGGCAATTTTGCTTAAATATGAAATAATTTAAATTTGGAATGGGGCCAATCAACACTCAGAAAAAACACTGCTGATGTATGGGAGTTGTATCATGGCCATATTCACTTTTAATTCAAAAAGAAAAACTGGTTTCATCAACCAATATGAGTATTCAAGAAACATACTGGGATACAATAGGATAAATGTTGTGTAAAATTGACAGGTACTGTATTTGAAAAAAAGTATCTTGCTCTGAAATATCTCACCAATACTGTCATCTATGCAAATAAGAGAGTTGTTTGCTGCTGTAGAAAGAGGTTCACGGAGACGGTTTAAAGTTGTTACAGCGTCTGTCAATTGCACTTTGGTATCAGCACTTGCCACCATGTTAGCAGACACTGGCTTGAGTTCTTGTAATGTTTTCTGATCATCAACAAATATGGAAAATGGCTGAGCAGCCTCCTTCTGCCCAAAAGTCTTTGCTTGTCTTGAAAATGTATTTTCATCTTGGAATGCTTCTGTGCCAGCCTGTAATGCAGAAAACAAATATTTCTGTAAATGACAAAGCTTGCTTTTTATACTTTAGTTCAGCGGAACAATTGTCCGTTGGTTTCATAACCAGTGTTCAAATGTTCAGACAAAGAGAATGGTAAATATATAGACCTACTTAATAAAATAAGGTAAACCTAGTCATCCCATTTCGAAATATGAATTATTAACAGACCTATACAAATGAAACGTGGATTCTGGCTTGTCTTTGAATCCAAACTTGGGACAATGACGAATTTCTCTGTTGGCTGGCAGCCGCCACGTATTTTCAATGAAAATGTGAATGTAAATCTTACCTTAGCAGCTCTGAAAGGCTGTACTCTGACTTGGTTGGTTATAACACCCAAAGCAGCTCTTTTGGGTGCATTATTCCTTGGTGCATTTTTCACCCGACGTGTTGTTTGGTTTTCAGAGTCCTGGAAAGCGTCAAAGACGAAAGTCGACATTTTGAAGTCGAAATGTCACCGACACGCTGCCTCCTCTAAAACGAATATAAAAATAATGTGAAAGCACACAAAGTTGCCTTCTTGTCTGCAGCTAGATTACACTCCAACAGACATATAGGCTTAATTGAGGCTTCTGAATCAGTTCTTGTCAAGTGAACTCAAGAAAAGATTTTGAACAGTGTTTTCCTCAGCTGAGTCAATCTGGATTGAAACGAGGCAAGCCGGTTGAATTCCCCGCTGGTGACGGATCTAACCAATCAGATGGCTCGATTCACGATCACATGATACACAAGGCAGATCGAGGCATTCTGTTCGGAGTAATATTTACCTAAGAGTTTTACCACCTTTACAGATAATCATTTTAGAAACCACTCGAAAAATAAATTAGCGGACTTTTCAATTTGCCCAAGCGCACGCTGGCCCCGTGAAACGAACCGAATAAAACTCAATATGACTCAGACTTCTTTTTATTTCAGTAATAAAAGGTTAAAACCTAACAACATTGATTTATAGATACAATATACAATACTTTTTTTTTCTTGAACTAGCTAGGCTACCAGGAAATATAAAGGTAATTTGATGAAACGGTTTTTTTTTAAAAATAAATAGATAAACAAATAAATAAATAAACACTCTCTTATATCGTGAAAAAATACCATTGTTTCCCCATACATTTACTTCGGGCATTGCCGTTTGAAAACTTATTACGGATTGGATAGTTTTTCCCAAGCCGTGTGCCAAGCAATAAAATACAATAGGAATGACCTTACAGACGAAGATCTTATGTCTCCGAGAACTACAAATATTAATTACACTACTGTAGATGTTTGAGAAATATTGCCAAAATATGATTATCGGCCCATGATTTGCTTATTGAAAGAGGGAGATATAGAAATTTACAGAGAAATGAACGAATATGCACATTATGTAATAATAACGACATAGAAGATGAATTTCATTTCATAATTAAATGTAATTTTTATAGTGATATTAGATACAAATATATGAAACCATATTACAGAAGGAACCCGAGTATGTTCAAGTTTGTTCAGTTATTAACTACAGAAAATATAAAAGAATTGTGTAAGTTAGGGAAATATATCGGTCTAGCCCTTGAAAGAAGAAAGTCAAATTTGATTTAAGACCAGATGTATTTTTTGTACTCTCAATCTATCTCATATGTGTATATTGGGTTTGTATGTGGCTGGGGAGGGGTAGGGGATACATGTGAGATTGTATGAATGGTGAGTATGTGCATAATCTGATTGAAGTTATGTGTAATTAAGTTTCCATCAAACACACTAATTACATCTAATTTCAAATAGATTGAATGGGCGAGAGGCGTATGGTGAAAGTTGTGTGCCAGGTAGATATTTGTGCTGTTATGTTTGCCTTTGTATATAATGTATCATGTCTTGTGTTATTGCGATAAGTTGTAAAACTTAAGCAAATAAAGAATCTGAATCTGGAGAGATTTTCCCAAGCCGTGTGCCAAGCAATAAAATACAATAGGAATGACCTTACAGACGAAGATCTTATGTCTCCGAGAACTACAAGTATTAATTACATTTAAACAACACATTGAGCACACATATATATAGCAGGGTATGCGTGTCACACTAATTTAATTGATATGTACTTGATCTTTATAAATGATCACGGTTACTACGGAAAAAACTCTTTCAAGAGGTTAAAACGATGATATACTTTTTTTTTAGTACATCCAATGTACGATTTGTCGGTATGAACTAGCCGCGATAATGTAGCTCAGGACGACGGGCGGACAAGAAAAATCTCGTACCAGGTATAGGGACGACCCATCCACTCTTGTGATAATATATATCTTTCTTGCTGTAGGCTGGTGGCTGGACACATGAAACATTTTTAACTTTGAACTTTATTTCATTTCATTTTTCCGTGCGTACCAAATTTTGTCGTCCATTCTTAAAGATTTGACTATAAATTCCTTTCCATTTCACATCTGACCCCCTCCAATGTTCATAATTATCATCTCTTCTTTTCTTTTTGAGCAGGCAACGCCCCTTCCTCCCGTCCCCCCACCCCAAACCTGGTTAACACAATTTCATATTGACTTCCTATCGATCTATCTTCAATGAAATTTATTGAAATAATGATTTTTTTTCCAGTTTTATCGTCATGTTAAAATCAATGGCCGCTAAATGGAGCCGGTTTTATATAAGTTATCCTGTTTCCGCACCCTATATTATATAGATCTGTACTTTTGTGTATTCCTTTAAAAAATGATGCTAGACTTTTTTCGTCCAGCATTAGTTTCGAATGAAAATAAAAAAGAGCTTGATTTATGATATAATATTTATTTAAGACTATCATTCTACAATGTTTTAACATTGGAAGTAGACAATTTCAAATTTTCCATGCACAATTGAAACTGAAATGTAATAATCTTAATCAACACCTGTACATTAGAATTTTGGAAGATATACCATTATATAACAGCGGATCAGTTTTATGTACCCACCA